>NC_081405.1:108114952-108418702 GCF_030272615.1 Cryptomeria japonica | reverse complement strand
TGCCATGAATAAGAAATAAGGGCATTAAAAACACATACATAAATTAATTTTTCTAGAGAAGAGTAAAAAAATTTGTGATAAACAAGTGTAGTGTTTTTTTACTTTAAGTTCTCTCAAACTAAATATGGTGCACGTTTATTGCATTTTTTGTTCTATAGTTTACTTACATTGTTTGGTAAAAAATTTAGTTTTCATTAAAACATAGATATTATACTACAAAAAAAAAGAACAAACAAAAATAAAAATAAAGAAAATAAGAACTCAATGGGTTTCTTATTCATCAAAATGGTTATATATAAATAGATAGATAAAACTCTAATAGTTTTCCCATCAATCTTGAAATGACTTTGACAACAAATACAAGTTATTGACAACAAACTATAATAGTGAAGAACTATCTGGAGTTTTATTGATAACTATCAATGATAATGAACTAGGACTCTTTATATCTATACAAACTCTGTTATTGACTTATTTGAACTCTCCCCCATAAGAAATAGAAGAATTTGATGGACCCTTAAAATATTTCTACATGGTACAAATTGAATTCCAACATTACATAATAAGAAATTATAGATTATGTAAAATTTATTCTTTGAAAATAGATCTCAGATCAATAAGAATTATTCAAGTCACTCCTCAACTACAGGTATAGTCATGAAACTATCATCTAGGTTCCTAACATCATTGGACACCATTTTCACAAGAAGTTTCTCATTACCCTCATAAAGGTATAATGTTATGCTTCTATATTTTGAATCTCCCCTGAACTATTGGATACTACTCCTCACATCCATGTCTGATAACCCCAATGAGGTATAGCTACTCTAATCCACAATCACATCAAACTATTGAGCATCTATATCCTCTACTGCATCCTTTTATGTCTTCAAAGTGTTAGCCTCTTCAAAATAGAGCAAGTTCTTCATCTTTAATGAAGTCATCATCCCTAACTACATCTAGTGGTTCCACATGAAGAACTATATTTACTAATTCCTTAGCTTTCCATTTGAGAAAGTCACTTGCACAAATTTAATAATTAATTGTAGTATGACCTAATTTCCCATATTAATAATTTAATATTATTATATTTTGAAGATAAAATATTAACAACATAGCTTTAGCATACTTTTTATCAACCACAACACCATCATCTTCTGATAGTTGTTTAATGAGAGATCTCAAATTTCTTATGTGATCAGACATACTAGTTTTTTTTTACTCAATAAATGGTTGAAGCTAGAAAATTGAAGCTAGATATTCTATTAGATATTAGAAGATTAATATAGTCTTGAAACAAAGACAAAACGTAGAGGACTGATTGGCTGAATCACCCAATTCCATGACAGTTCACAGTATAAGGACCTATAATGTCTAAGATTAAGACAAAATCAAATTGAGAATAGAAAAAATCAGTAAATGATAAGAGAAAAATCAAAGACATCCTTGTCTCAGCTTTTTGGCTCGTGAAAAGATGTTGGTGAACGCCTTTGAACATTTTCAATTGCCTCTAAGAGTCGCTCCACCTACTCTAAGGTCTTCAAAGGAATTCGCACTTCCCAAACCATCCAGGTGTTCATCATACTTGTATTTCCATACCCATCCACCATCTTCGTTTAGATAGTCGCCTATAGCTCTCTCTACCTAACCCTTAGATGAAAAATACTTGAATCCTTTTAAAACTTCCAGACCCCTCTTGATTCCTGAATTCTCTTCCTTCCAAGCTCTGCTTATTCCATGTAGTAAGAATTGGAATCCTTGGCACCTCCCATGTCCCATTTTTAACTATAAAATAATGTCCAGGATGCGAGATTGTGAGTTTATCATCCATGGCCAACAATACTCTATCCAATTCACCTATAAAAGTTCCTTTAAAAAAACGGCAACACAACATTTATGCATCTAATTTTCTTTCTTCCGTGTATAGCGTTGTGGGCAAAAACATTGTCGAAATGTCCGAGTTTACACAATATCTACGATTGATCAGCAAGGATAAACTTTGGGCCTAAAACAAATTTAATTGCATAGAAATCAGCTTATGCAAGAAATTGATTACCTCTCCCAGACATTTTTGAGCAATCTCATTTAAGAAAGCAATTTTCTTTTTGCAGGCCACACGTTTGATTGGAGAATCCATGACGACAGAGAGGAGAAATAGGGGAAGAACTTGCCCAAGTGGAGGAGTAAAAATAAATGGCATACTTCAACTAAACTAAATTAATTAAATATCAAATTCTACCACCTTCTCGAGAATTATACCATAAGGTTTATCATTAAGTCTGCCCACTTCAATGTCCTTACAGATCCCTTAGATGATCTGCCATATCTAGCTTTCCTTCTAATACAAGTCTTTATCCAAATACCACCATCTAAGGATAAGAAAGGACACTTGCCAAGTACTCTGTATTAATGGAGGAGTGACAGATTTCATGATCCAAGCAATATGATCATCTTGAATTGATAGATTCATATACTTCCACTATATCCCTTTCAAAGAAAAAAGGAACCAGGTATATACCACGATGGATATGACTATTTAAACAAACACTCCACTTCATTAAATGCCTACCTCTCATATCCAACATACAGACACAGTTATTCTGGATGTTATATTCATACGTCATGTTATATGACATTCGTAAAAATCACAACCGTTAATTGCATTACTGAATGTCAATAACACGCAAATGTCATATGACACGATATACGAATATAACATTTTGAATCCAAAATAACTATAGCCCATACCGAACAGAGGGACAGAGGTGGTACTTGCATTTACGTCAAACCAAATAAATAATATTTCCTTGGGAGACTTGCCGCAAAGTTTAAATTCAAATTCTTCTAGCCTGCTAGCCGTTGACTGTCCTCTCCTTCTAAACTTTGATACATTTACTACTTAGATTAAATACTTCTTTCAATCCCTCAACCCCTTTGGTGGCCAGGGTTTCCGCTTCCTTATTACCCTCTCAATAAATATAAGACCTATAACTATGATTGCTAAACAACTGGTATCACACCTACAAATATAGAACTAAAATAATGTTGGGATGGAGACAGGATAAATTCTTTTTGGTTAAATTAGAAAACAAACTATTAGAAAATGATTTTAAAAACTGATTACAAATATCTCCAGCTATCTGGAGCTGCACCCAATCTTAATTCATCTGGAGCTACTCAGAACTCCTTGGACAATATTTGTTTGGAGCTACCTGTTACTCCTTGCAAACACACTCATTGTTGCTGCTATATCCTTTCACCCAAAACGGCTATTCGTTCTTCTTTACCAAACTGACTGTTGTAGGATATTCTTGAGCTATGCTTTCAATTCTTCATCCAATTTAATTGATTGCGATTCATGGTTATTGATTGACGATGCCATCTCTACAGTATGTGTAGACGTTGCCATTTGCAAAAAAATGTATCCATAAAAACTATAAACATTTACATTAATTTTAAAACAATGCAAATAGTGGAAAAGAAGAAAAGAACCTATTAATGATTGCGAGAAGCTTCAAATCCATTGCAATATCTCATGTAAAATCAAGCTAGATGAACGAAGAGCCTACCACCAATTAGTGCAATTTCCTCATTTTTTTTTTTTGTCAAAAAGTGATGCAATACTTCGACACTAATAGTTTTACTGTTAGATAATTATTTTAGATAAACTTTTTGCATTGATTTTTTTAAAAAAAGGAGTTAATGTTTTGACATCATTTATGAGTTTTTTTTTTTTTTCAGATTTGTCATATTTTATTAGTGAAGTAATATAAAGTTTCAACATCATATACAAGTAGTTTACTTTAAACAATTATTTTTAGGTTTGTAATATTCTATTGGTGAATTAAATGTAATGCTTTAGTTCTAAAGATTAAAACTAGCAGAGAAAACAAAAACAAAAACAGAATAAAAGCAGAAAACAAGAGACACGAATTTACAGTGGTTCGACAATCACCTACGTCCACTCTCAAGCAGGGAAATCTCATCTATTAACCGATATCCAATTACATACAGTACATAGACTACACATATATTTATACATGTATTCAGGTATGAAATGAATAGTCTGGGAAAGTCGAATGGTCATGTGACTGTTAGGCTTCATATACCCAACAATCTCCCCGGTGAAGTCCAACCGATACAGCCATCCACAATAACATCCCTTCTTCCAAAACTCAGAGTATAACCAGACCCATAGAAGATTTTAATCTCGCTAAACTCTGCTCATGAAAACTTTGAATGAGCCTTCTCCAACTTAAACCAGAGTCAAAAAAAATTTCCGACACAAATTCACCGATTATACCAAAATCAAAAACATAAATACGAAACCTTCATCCTGACCGTGTTGTCTTTTGACACACTTATCCGAACCAAGCTGTGAAATTCACCAGCGGGAAGATACATCTGGTGAACAACGAGATCATTGTCACGACACATATTTTTGAATGTCACTTGGTCAGCTTCCTTTCCCACACCAGCCAACAGCCTATGCGCCTGCTGGAGCATCAAAACAGTGGTGTGGATATCCTGTTCTAGAACATTGGACTCTGCCACAGACAATTTAGGTTGGTTCCAAATCGGCAGAAAGGCACAAACCTCGGCCAATAGCCTATCCACCTCCAAATTATCTATAATCTCATGCAAAACACCGACTTCAAGAGTGCACTCCCTGGAGACTCGATCCCCTAACCGCCTTGCAGGATCATCCTCACAACTGACAATGTATTGAGTGACTACTTTGGCCCCATCACAGTTACCAACGACAAACATGTGTGCGGCCAAAGAGAACTTTGGCCCCATCACAGTTACCAACGACAAACATGTGTGCGGCCAAAGACACCTTCTCTTCATTGTTTGACGGTAAATACGTATGCAGAGCATAGACCTCATCACTTCCAAATCGAGCAGGTTCATTGCATCGATACGTACTACGTCGATCCTGTTCAAACCTCTGCTCCATAGGAACTAGCATTTCATCATGTTGTAGTGATGCAAAATACAGTTGTTGCTGCAGACTACTACCAAACTCATACCTTCGACTTTCAACCTTGGAGCTTGTAACATCCTCATCCTCCCGCTTCACCTTCACGGGCTCTCCAAGATCTATTGTCCGATTGAGCTCCTAATAAAAAAATTCATCTTCGTCAGTAATCTGGAGACGTTTCACATAGCCCAGCATGATAATCAAAAAATTCATCTTCGTCAGTAATCTGGAGACGTTTCACATAGCCCAGCATGACATTCACAACATCATCGTTTCGACTCCCTTCCACGAATGTCTGCCACAGAGGTCTCGGATTCGAATCCTTAAAGATTCTTGACACCACTCTTTCGGTTCCCCAAGACTGCGCAGATGTTTGATGACTAGATTTCATTTTCACAACATCCTTATGTTGTTTTCTCTTCGCCATATTTACACGTAGGAAATTGACGATATCAGGCCTTATACAGGCCTTCAGATTCTCCCTTGTCGTCATATTATGTTTTGGGGTTTTATTTCTCTTTTCTTTCACTACTCTGTCTGCCATGTCCTGGCCATTAAATTTTCCAGCAAGGTATTTTGTTCCCTCATTTCCTTCGATAGAAACAGTCTCACTATCATTACCAAGCCTCCCAGGGCCATAACTCTGCTCCTCCTCGGCAGCATTCTAGATTGTATCCTCCTCGGCAACACTCCAGACTGCATCCTCGTCGTCTCGAGAGGGAAACTCAACACCTGATTCAACAAAAAATTCCCGAGGATGGCCAAACTCCTTTGGAACCATAGCGATCGTGAGATTATTACCTTCTTGCTTCTCATGGAAGTCAAAGAGAAAATTATTTGCATCTTCCTCTAGTTCACTCGCCTCAGCATCCTCTTCTTCAACTAAATTTCCTCATTTTTTCAGCCATCCCACTAATGTACGTGACGTTTTTTTAAAAACTTTTGCTTGCACAATTTTACCCTCCACCAAGTCTAAATTTGCAAGAAATTCTTTGATGACTGAATCGTTGTCTTCATCTTTTGGTTGCCTTTCAACATTCTTGAAAGGCCAACAATTTCTTTTGACATGGCCTTGCTTGCCACAATACCAGCAACTAGATTTTCTAACTTCAAACTTCTGCATCTTCTTGAGAATTTTTAATCCTCTATCTATCTACCTTTCCATCTGTGCTCAATCACTTCACCTAAGCTCTGATACCAATTGTAAAGATTAAAACAAGCAGAGAAAACAAAAAAAAAAAAAAAACAAAAGCAGATAACAAGAGGCACGAATTTACAGTGGTTTGGCAATCACCTACGTCCACTCTCAAGCAGGGAAATCTCATCCAATTACATATAGTACATAGACTGCACACATATATTTATACATATATTCAGGTATGAAATGAATAGTCTGGGGAAGTCGAATGGTCATGTGACCGTTGGGCTTCATATACCCAACATTAACACCATGTACAAATAGTTTTACTTTAATCAAATATTTTTTAGATTTGTAATAGTTTATTGGTAAAGGAATGATGTGCTTCTACGCCATGCGCAAGAAACTTTGCTTTAAACAATTGCTTTTAGATTTATAATTTTATTAGTGAAATAATTCAATGTTTCAACACCATGCACAAGAAGTTTTACGTCAAACTATATCTACCCAATATAGTATGTGAGTATCTAAAGGCCTTGAAACCCTTAATAGGTGTAGTTGAATA
The DNA here is from genome assembly GCF_030272615.1 of Cryptomeria japonica. Lineage (NCBI taxonomy): Eukaryota > Viridiplantae > Streptophyta > Pinopsida > Cupressales > Cupressaceae > Cryptomeria > Cryptomeria japonica. The sequence goes on along the minus strand of NC_081405.1, from coordinate 108,412,015 downwards.
GCCTTAAGAATGTGAACAATATTTGATATATGTTTGTACATAACTAAAACAAAGATATTAGATGTTGATTTCCACTATAAATGCACCTTCGCCATTAATAAATTTTCTAGTATCATAAATTTTACTCCTTCTATGACTGGGTCCAATTTCACATTCCCATAATACTCTTTTTAATTTTTTCATTCATTTAAGCATTTTGGGACCATTTATTATCTTGAATTAATCCTCAACTCAATAATATGAGTCCTATCCTATGTTATAACTTTGACACAGTAATTTTTTGTGCCCTTATTTTACAATTCCCTTTCTTCTATATCTTTTCATATATATGGGTCCTATCTCATTTTAAATTTTAAATCACTTTTTCCCCTAGTTAAATTTTATCAAAATAAAAGATCCAATATTAGCACCCTAATATGTCACTTCGAGCCTATTTTGTTAGGACTATATGTCTTAGCCATAGAGTTTGATTTCTTTTTGCTGAAATTTTGGGAGAACATACACCTTGGCATATTTCCAAATGAGGTCTCGAAATTGGGATATGACCATTGTAAGTTTTCCTAAAAGTGAAAATAGCTTGAAAACCCTATATAAGATATCATCCCTAATTCATTTTATCATATACAAGTTGCATTTCAAGAGCCGTTACTATTGTTCAAGAGTAGATATGAGTTTAAGGAGAATCAAGTTGAGCAAGCAATATTGAATTATGTTTTCATGATGAATTTTGTGATTATTTATCATTTTATTACATCAACACATGGAGGAATTATCATTAGAGTATTGCATCATCAGTAAAAGATATAATCATTTTAATTTAACGTTTTCATTTAGGCATTTCATTATGGTTTAACTTCTACCCTACTAGGGCCAAGTCATCTTTTTCATCATTGTTGTAGTGTTAATTTCAGCCCCAAGGTTGTCTTAGGCAAGCCCCTATATATCTTAACACCATTTTCCTCTCTTTTTGTGTATATGGAAGTTTAGGAACACATTTTAGACTCATTTTTAAGGTACATAAGGATAGTTTATACAAAGACAAAGAAAACTAGACATCCCAAGCACCAATGAATAGAGTGCCTAGCACCATAGTCCACCTAGGCTAGGGAAACTAGCACCATAGTCCATGTGTTTTAACTTATAATTTGATCAAAATATAGTTTGGAAGCTCCTAAGACTAGTTGGACCCCTATTCTGCACCTAGACATCTAATAGGACTAGGGCACCTAGTCATAGTGTCCACCCAATGAAATCAATAAGAGAACAATCAACCAATATGCTCAAATATCCCAAGAGTTTTTAGTTGTTCCTATTGGTTGTTCTCTAATGTAATTCATGAGATTGGGTTTGATTCCTAGTTTACTCGCCTAGATTAGTAAACTCCTTTTTTCTTATATTACAATGATATGTTCAAAGGGTAAATAATATCCTATATTATATGATGCTAGTGAATATGATTAGTGGAATTGTTATGTATAGAGTACATGTAAATGTTTAGATGCACTTTTTCCATCTCGAAACACTACATGTGCCTATTGTAGATTTGAACTTACATGTATCAATCTTGTATTTTATTTTGTGTGTTTCTAACACTATATATTGTGTTCAAAACTAAATGTTTATTTTCATACTAAATGCTACATGTTTCTATTTTATACCAACATTTCATGTGGAAACATTTGGTACTTGTGGAGACATGTGGTTCTTGAGTACCATTGAAATCCTTGGCAAAGGGTATTATTTATAACATGATGTCAATTGTGATATGTACATTGGATTGGTTGCATCAATTATACCCAATTCTCTTGTATGACTTATGCATGAAGGGTAGGGTCTAACTTATTTGCAAATCCATGTAGACTCTATAGTTGGTAGAAAAATACCCCCATGATAATGTTTGTTCTACTACCAAAAGTGTTTACATGACATCAACATTTGGTAAAAGCTTTATATTTGGCATAGATGGGAGATTAATACGATTTTACTTCCTATAACGATAATACATATATGCTAAATTTTCTATAACATCTACCTTCACTTGGCAAAATGATATAAGTATCCTCTCTTGATATGATTCAACTTTCTTAAGACATTGACATTGTTTACAATTCTTGAATATCTTTTTATCATGATCATCTTTCTTATCTAAAATATATTTGAAAATCACTATTAGTCATTGTACCCCTAAGATTGTATTCTTGTTAATTACTATATTATAGGTTGATACAAGAAAGGTTGTACAACAATTTTATTATAATCTATTATGCATATTTATTTTTTTCAAAAGTAGATATGTATTTTTTCTTAAAATACATAATATAAATTCAAAAAACCATGATAAAAAGTTGAATTCATTTATGAAAATTGATATTGGTAAAAATTTTACCCATGTAATAATATAAATGAATAGTATTAGATTTTAATTTATTAAAATATATGATAGTAGACTATAAATAAATTTTCATTTCAAATTATCTGATTTATCATTTATAAAATATAAAGTTTTATTTTCTAATATTTAAAAATCAACATCATCTCAATATAAAAAATGCAAAATATACTAATCATAAATACTCACAAAGTACCATCTATATAATCTCTTAATGAAATAAATAAATCAACAACCACTCGTACATGTACAAATTTAAAATCAATCAAATTTGTATCTAAACAGAAGGCTTATAAATTACATCATATTATTTTATTAAAGAACAAATGGATTGTTCAGGATACCACTCTTCAGCTTTAAAAACAGTAACAGTTGAGGTGGCAATCAACTTCCCCTTGTCTATTTTGAAAACATTGCAGGCATCAATGCTACCTCCCACATGGAAAATTAGAGAAACTAAAAGAAAAAGAACAAGCCAGTGAATGAATTATGCATAGATCGGTGCAAAGATGGATAGCAGGAGGCGTTCAAAATGTTCAACAATATCAGCAGTTTCTTTTATGCTGAATTACCTACACAAACGCATATTATACATACCTATTCTAAAATACAAATCAATGGGCACCCTGAGCACTCATACCAGTGGCTGCAAAAAGAGTTGGGATACATATAAAAAAGCTAACCCGATTCACTTGAAATGTAATGAATAAGGCAAGATTTATGGTAAAATTGAGCTCAGAGATGATCAATGGGCCTCATCAATTCAAATTTGCTTGCCAAGCATGCACTAAAATTCATAGTGCTGAGAAAGGTTGTGGAATTTGTCTTTTAAATGTTTGTAAATTCTTTTTGACAAATCAGCGTTGTACATATGTTTCTATCATCGCATTTCTTTGAGGCATTCATCAAATAGTTCGCGCATCTGATCCATACTTCCACATCTGGCATACATGCTGGCCAAGGCAAAGCATTTCAAACAATAATATCAGGCGGAAATCCCTTTGTTTACATTTTTGTAGACACCATAAACTATTATAAGCCACAGGAAGGACGGATGTGGGCGAAGGTTGTGTAATTTCAACCTAATGGTTCTACAACCTAATTAACAAATCCATTTGTGTATATCCTGCAACCATTTACGTTCCTACAGAATTTTATGTCAAACAGTTCATATGCATTGTCTACAATTCAGCATTTTGCATACATACCTCTTCCCTTTCGCTTTGATGGAAGGCCATACGCTGGTTCAAAGATCCCTACACACAGGTGACGGGAAAGAGCTGTAGCAACTATTTTATATGAGACGCAGCTAAATTCTTTATTGGCATCGCAAAATCTGCAGCAGCAGACTTTGACAGTGCTATGCGCGGGAGAGACAGTTTAAAACTAGGCGGGAACAATTTGAATGTTAACACCAAACGGAAACCTGCAAACGGAAAGAGCGACGGGAGTAGTGGACCCCACACCAGCCACCTAAGCGGTCAACGCTTAGTGTGTGCTGGTTAAGCCAGCCCCTCATTTTCTGCTCATTCTCTAGAGTTACAAAATTTGTTTCCTCTCATCCCTCAAGGCTAGGGATGTCTTGAGGCTTCACAGTTCTATTGTTTTATGAGCTATCCCTATAGGCGGTTAGGTTTTGGCAGGAGGAATTAATGGAGTATAAACCTCGTAACCAAAAAATCTCCACATCCTTCATTGGTTGAGAATTTCCAACCTCGAGCGCCTTCACTCCTAACCACATGAAGTGCATTTTCTCCTGGGATTGCAGCAAGATCCTAAGTTCCATCATCACTGTTATTGATGAAGAGGTAATATACCCTAAGGCTCCGCAACACATCAACCCTTCTCAACTGGTTTATATTTTCCTATCCAATGGTTTCAACATTCTGCAAAATTATGGTTCCCTATTGCTTCTAGCATCTCAATTTGTCAAACAAGACTTTATCTCCCCTGAAATTCTAGAGAAGGCTGTGAAAAGTATGACCTGTTCAATGGGAAGGGCTGGGTTGGTGGCATTTTTTCTAGGAAATTCGTCTAAAAGAAAAACCCCAATATGCCAAGCTTTACAATGCTATGAAAATCAACCTAGAGTTCAATAATTGTAAGTTATTTGAGGGGGAATTGAGTATTTTTTAAAAACGCTCTCTTCAGAAGCCTCCCTCAATTCTGGCCTCTTCTATGCCCTTTCATTGGCTCATGCTCCATCATCTTTTGGCTTAGAAGCCTAAAATGGTGCATTTCAAAGATTGTCCTCACAGGGGCTCAAAAGATTTCTTTGTGGGATTCAATTTGGTGACTCTCAGGCACAACAGGACATGGGACTTAGAGTTGGCGATTCTCAAGCATGGCAATATCGAGGCTTCGATGAAGGTGTTGGACAAAATAACACCCAAATTAACACCTCGTCTTTAAAAAGTGCTCCTCCTATTTGGTTTGTTGTTTTGTAGAATTCCCTCTCTACAATTGGAGGTGGTGTTTTCTCTGCAAGGGTCTAGTTTCCTTTTTTGTGCTATACTAGTTAGTATTTGCAGTTTGAGCTCGACTCTCTCCTATTTTGAATTTTGTGGCGTTACAGTAAGTATAATCTGGGTAGGCAAATCAAGCAATGCTCTCTGTCTTTACATTTTGTATAGAATTACTGTAGGGTTTGGACACAAATTGAGCCATGCTCTCTCTTAATGTACTATATATTTTTTTCATAATTAATATCGTGCTTTACCCAAAAAAAACTTGGAAAAATTAGAAGATTAAAAAAAAAAATTATTGTGAGATTAACAGATATTAAGGAACAATTACTCATTTATCATCCTACCACTTCAACTGCTCTTTACAGATCATTATAATTCTCATAATGGATTATTGAATGTGATCCATGAAAAAGTAATTATACAATTGAATTCGGAAATCTTAACATTAATCTGCTGCCTCCGAGTAATTTATTGATAACTACGAAACATTTGAACCAATATAAGAAAAAGAGGCAGATTATTCTCGTGAAGAATGCAGAAAGAATCTCATAATAGAAAATCAAAGACCTAGCTGCCACCGAGCTTCTTTCTGATTGTGTCCACTTCCGTATCGTTAATCTGGAATGTCTTGGCCAAAACAGTGTTGGGAATTGCTGGATTGGAAGCAAAAGTGGCCAAGGGAATGATAGAGGTACCGGGAGCTTGACTGTCAAGAGCTGCTATGACAGAGACAGGGTCGTTTCCTATGTTCTGAACAAAGTGTATGAGGCCCTTGGGGAACAAAAAAACATCTCCTGTTTTGATGTCTGAGGAGAAAAGCTTGTTGCTTGTGTCCACAAACCCAACTCTCAGATTTCCCTGCAGAACGAAGTATAATTCAGAGGCTCGTGGGTGATAGTGAAGTGGAAGAACTGCTTCCACTGCAAGATCTACGCGTGCCATTATTAACCCTAATGTGTTTATGCCAGGGAGAACATCTGTTGTAGTGGCAATCACACTTGCTCCGAATGGACTGCTTGATGTGTTTCCCGGTGTGTTCAAAATGGATGTAGTAAAGTGGTTTGCAGAAGCGTTGCTGGGATTAATACAAGGCAGTCCATTAATGAAAACTGTTGAAGAGGAAGTATCAGCTACACAGAAATCCTGCAATTCATCTGGATCTGCACTGATTGTGGGCACTAGTAAGAGCAATATTAGAGAAACCCAGAAGTATGCCATTGAGCTTTTGGAATATGGAAGAAGCAGAGAGTAAATTGGAACAGTATTGACCACCTTTCTGGGTTTGTGTATATGTATGTTGGATAAGTGAATCTGCATCACTCGTTGGAAATTATGGCCAACCTTTTTATAGAAGATTTTGTTTCTAAATTTGAACGATCTGACAACAGTTTAAAACTTGATTTGGTGTGAGACCCGCATTTTGAGGATTTTATCTAGTAAACGTGATTGTTTTTCTTTTTGTCATTCATCTGGAAGGCCTTCAAATAGTTTCTTTCATATTATATTATAAATGGATTTCTTTTTGCTTTTCTCTTGCGGGATTGAAACTGTTCCTTGCTGCTATTTGGATCATGACAATTAAGGATTGTGAAGGTCTGCAATTTTGGAGAGTTGATTGTAGAATTTTATTGGCCAAGTTTTGGTCTGTGTATAGCATTGGAGTTTCAGCTGTAACTTAATTTGTTATATGGAATAATATATGGTGTAGGCAATTGTTTTTTTCTGTTTTTAAAGAATATAATTTTTTTTTAAAAATAGGCTTAAATATTTATCTAGTATAAGATAAAGTTGTTGCCTTGATTTTTCAGAGTTGTATGTTTTTAACAGATCTATTATACAATGTTGAATAATAATTCTATCCATTCTTAAATTTAATAGAAATGGTTATGATTATTGAAATATCAAGATGATGACTCTTTTGACAAAAAAGTTATTTAATAGAATATATAAATTAGTTATTTTAGACAACTGATCAAAGCACTCTTGTCATTTATGATAGAACAACTAAGAAGGATGATAAGAACAAAATCTCTCCTCTTATTTTATGTTCAAACGACTCTAAATAATAGCTTGTTTACAAGAATTGTAGATTCCAAGATAACCATACACTTGTGGAAGACTCTACAAGAAGATTAACAATATAATGGTCAAGTTTTAAATCTTCAAAAGATAATTTTAGAATTTCAAGATACAAGAAACTAAAGTTGTTGTCTTGATTTTTCAAAGTCGTGTTTTTCTTTAAAGATCTATTAAATAATGTTGAATAATAATTCTCTAACCATTCTTATATTTAATAGAAATGACTATGATTATTGATCATTTTGATGAAAAAATGATAGTTGAAAAAGTAAATAAATTAGTTATCTTAGACGACTAATCAAGGCAATCTTGCATTTTATGATAGAGCAACTAAGAAGGATGATAAGAACAAAAGCTCTCAACTCTTATTTTATATTCAAACAACTCTAAATAATAATTTTTTAATAAGAATTGTAGATTCAAAGATAATCATAGATGTGTAGAATACTCTATAAGAAGAATAATAAGATAATGGTCAAGTTTTAAATCTTTGAGAGAATTTGAGAATGTGAAGGTGCAAGAAGCTAAATTTGTTGTCTTGATTTTTCAGAGTTGTATGTCTTTCGTTAGAGATCTACTACACAATTTGTTGAATAATAATTATCTAACCATTCTTAATTTTAATAAAAATGACTATGATTATTGGAGCATCAACATGTTGACTCTTGAAAAAAATATATAAATTAGTTATCATAGACAACTGATCAAAGCACTCTTGTAGTTTATGATAGAACAATTAAGAAGGATGATAAGAATAAAATCTTTCAACTCTTATTTTATATTAAAATAATTCTAAATAATATCTTGTTTCTAAGAGTTGTAGATTTAATGGCAACCATAAATGTGTGGAAGACTACACAAAAGGAAAACAAGATAATGGTTGGTCGATGAGATCATGGGAGTATGTTGGCGATTTAATAACATCATATTTATAGTCTCCTCACTAAGTGATTACCAATCTACTAATTAAGGATTCTTACCAATTTACGTATTATTCATAGCACCCACATGTTGGCGATCTAATAACGTTATATTTATAGTCTTTTACCAATCAGCTAATTTGGGATTCTTTATTAAATGAGGAGAGCGAAATGGTGGTGTTGAAGTGGAGTCTATCATAAGCTTTATTAGTATTTCCTTGTGTGTTATTAGGAAAGACATGAATCTTCATGGAAACTAATTTTTGTCATCGTGCATGAATGGCTAACTGGTTGAGAAGATAGAAGACTAACATTGTAGATATCGAAGAGAAAGAAAAAAGTGGGATTAAAAATAAAGAAAAGAAGTCAATATTTCAATGTTCATAACATATTATTAAAGTCAAGGAAGGTAGGATGAATGCAAGGGATATGATAAGAGAAGTTCTACAACGTCATTATTTTCAAAAGAGGCACTAACGAGGATACGTGAGACTTCAGCAAGGGTTCAGTGAAGGATGAAGGGTGCATTTTCAATTTGAGGAGAATCTAGTAGATAGTAAAAGTGAAAGAACAAATGGTTGGATTCATTTCTCGTTACTGGTTTGGAGCTATCGGTGTCTAGGATGAAAGCTATTCTGGAGTCTTTTATTATTTCATCAAGTAAAGGTTTGAAAAAGAGGTTATTTTTTTTTTAAAAGCAGTGAATAAGCATTGGAAAATTTAGAAGCCGCCCACCACATAAATCATCAGTCAATGTCTTCGGTGGGATATGTCTATTGGTTTTTTTTTCTATTTCTCTAGTCTAGTCTAGTTTCGTTTTCGGATTTTGTGATGTTTGGTTTTGGATGTCTGTTGGGTTTTGTTCTTTTTTGGCAGATAGCACTTCGGTTTGGGGTTCTCACACCTTGTGAAACCTTGGGTTTCTTTGGTTTAGTGGCTATGTAATGGTTTGGGCCTCTCTTGGTTAACCTAATCAAAATAAATGGTTGTGTCATACATCATATAATGAGTATTAGTAATCGAATCTTTTGTTGCTATCCAAAAGTATTGCAAATATTTTGTGAACAGATATAATTTAGTTTGGGTTGTAAGTCCAAAACAAAAAAAAAAGAGATTTGTTTGTCTTTTAATTTGTTATTTTTTCCTAAGAATTTTGTATATTGTTATTTCAATACAATTTATTGTGTGTTTTGGGGTACCTTTGTTGACTAGTCTTAGTGGGTATCTCAACTAGGATTGTATTAGTTTGAAATAAGAGTCGTTTGTTCATTAGGAGTTATGGGTGGAAACATGGTCTTAGCTTATGAATGTAAATTAAGATCTCAAATCTCCACACACAACCATTGGGAACATAAATAGCTTCGGCTACAGTCCTAATAGGAGAGTTGAATGCTTGGGATCTTTGTTCCTCTTGGGGATTGAAATGGAATTGAGATGAATATATGTGTTATCTAGGTTTAATCATAGGAAAATGATCATTCTCATAAATAACAATAAATTATAAAATAGAAAGAAAACATAGTAAGCTAGATATAGAAACAAGACACATAAAGAAACCTATATTTGCAAACTAAGGATGAAAGTACTGGACTAGTGTGTTACACACCCATTTTGAGGGTTTCTAACTTGAGATAAAGGACAAAAAAATGCAATTAGGACGTCTTATGGGTCTGTCTCCTAAAAATATAGCAAAAATAGTTACACATGTACTGAGTGCACTAGTCTAAGTCTTTTTACCTATTCAAATGTCATCACAACTTGTAGAAATTTTCTCTATGCTCTTGTAACACTTTCTTTATCAAATCTAAAATTGCAAACACAAAAAAAGGGAAGAAGGGTTGTCGTATATAGGTGCTTGCCTAAAAACCCAAGGTTGGTATTTCCACCTCTATAACAACTAATGGTGACGTAAAAGAGAGCTTGTCTGAGGGAGGGCAATGGCTAAACAATAATGGAAATGCTGAAATTCATAAATATTACCTCAAATATGAGATCATTGGCATGAAGTCTAACACAAGACTTGTTTCTTCTTAAAATATGTTAATGCACAGTTTTAATGGAGAAATACATTGTGATTGACCATATTTGTTGTAACAAATATGTATGCTTGAATATTTTTCTCCTTGATTGCAAATATGTGCTCAATTCGCTTGTCCTCATAGGATGTGATTGAATTGTGTAGGTTAGATTACGATAGTTTAAAACGAGAGAGGGAGTTGTATTTGGATGCAACTTACACCTTTTTAAATTTAATTTTTAGGGAAGGATAACATGCAAGGGAAAAAAATTGCTACTTGCATAGTTGACATTCATATTTCAAAACTTGGGGCCAAAATTCTTGGACATGGGTCATGGGCACCCTAGTCCTTGTAATTCCGGCCATGAAAAATATTATGAAGAGGGTAATGCACCAACTTTATGGAAATGGCCTTGAAGCTAACCACAATCAAGCAATAATTAGGTATACATTAGGCATGACAACCAAAGTGGGTCCAAACAAAGTGTCAAATAGGAAAGGGATATAATCTACAACATTACATTTAGCCCCCATTTTAGTAGGAGTACTTATGCTTATACTCATGGTAAAGTATGGAGAAGCAAAAGATTATTCATCAAGGCATCAAAGAGAAAAGAAATAATCAAGCTTGGAAATGTATAGAACACAAGACTTAGAATCTTATCAATCTACAATATCAAGACAAAAGGAAAATATAAAGTGGGCAATATTATCAACATTGGTAACACACATGGATCATCCAAAAACATAACGTATAGCATCTCAAGCTAGTAGGATCCATAAAAACTTAGTAGGAGCCATATCAAAAAGACAAGGAATGACATCTAGGACTAATAAGATCCTCAGATATTTACTAGGAGTCATGTAAAAAACACACAAAGCATGACCTATAGGACTAGTAATATCCTCAAATAATTACTAGGAGCCATGTCCCCAAGGAGTCACAAGGCTAGCAAGTTGTGTTATTCTAGATGGATCATGAACAAAGAATATATCACAAGGGCTAGCAAGTTGTGTTATGCTAGGTGAGCTTCATTACAGTGTTGATTACAAGGCTAAGAAAAATTCTCTATTTGCTATGTATTTTTGGTAGGATGTTGTAAAAAGGCACTGTAGTAGCACAAACAAGATCATGGCGTGTTGTCAAAGTGTACAACCAATCTTGTGGTTTGTGCATAAAAGTGAACTATATAGAGGAATGTATGCCCCCACCTTAAAGTAATTGTGTATGCCAACTGAGAGAATTTTTTTTAAGGTAGTATACATTTAAAGACAAGAACAATATCACATACATAGAAAAGTCAAGGCAATATCACATACAAAAAAGACCACGTAAGGGGTTCAAAGGTTTGGGATCAATATGCACATAAGATAAATAATGTATATTAATATGATTTTTTTGCATTAACCTCATACCATAAATATAGTGGAACTATGAGTGCAAAGAAGAAAGAGCACATAAGAAAGAACAAAGGACTTTTGGGTCAAAATGAAAGAGATGTAAATCCTTAATGTTTTGCATTTTTGCCAAAAGACAACACAAAATCATATTTACAAGAAAATCACATTTACAATATGACATGTATATGACAAAGTGAAGAATGAAGAATCAAGATACAAATAGAAGAATACTACAATAGGGTTGATCTCCTTGTGCCAATAGAGCCTCAAGGTTCATCCAAAGAGAGACTAACAAACAAAAGGCACACCAAACAACACATCATGTGGAATCATATTACATGCAATAAAAAACATAAAAAAACAAATAGGTACAACACATATGAGGTAGTCTACAACTAATCTTTCACCTCCCAATCATGCTCATCATGATACAGTGATGTAGAGCAATAAGATAAAGGAGGTATGGTTTGCATAGCATAAAAATTAATGTCTATTTTCAAACATGGAGTATTCTCAAAGGAAGGATTACTATGCCTAGTTCCAAATATGTCGGTTGCCTTCCAAAAATTACTACAATCAACTAACTCAGGTTATAAAAAGAATTCTAGGAAAAATGGGGAAAAAATGGGCCTATGTCTACTACTTCTTGGAAAATGTGTATACAACCAAAGGACAAGGGAAAGTTAGGAACCATAGATCCATATACTTAAGGTATATTATTAATAACTAAATGGATTATTAGATCCTTAGAGAGAGATGCTCCTCAAAAATGCCTTTGTCGGGCACTCTTGGGGTACTATCAACTGGAAAGACAAGATTATTTTATCTCAATACTTAAAAACTCAAGGGTTTGCTCCCTTTAATTCTATTTGGAAATCTTGGTAGTCTACTTGAACAAAAATAATTTTAGCTTGATCAGTCTTTTAGTCATGTGATAAGTTTTCCTTACTCCTCTATTTGGTGGAATCAATTAGTAAAACAAAATGGCAACCTGCTAGGAACTATTAATGGACTTAAAGAAAATAACCTATTCAAAAAATGCATTTGAGTTTTTTGGGATTGATGGGACCCCTCCGCCTTCTAATGGAAACAATGTCATCTTCTTAAAATTGAATTCCACCTATCTCCATTTGATATACAACCAATCATTTAAATACAACAACTTATTACTCCTAAGATTCTCATTTTTTTATCCTTGGAATGTCATGGTGATAGGGTTCACCTAGCCTGCTCAACACTTCTCCAAGTTGGTGTTGCTCAATTTCACCAACTCACCAGGCCTAGTGGCTTCCTAGACCATCAATTCCTTCTCATTCTCTTCTAGGGATTTTTATTACTCACTCCAAGATGCTTACTTCAAGTATCTTTGCTAGGAAACCTACCACTTTGCTATGTTTCTCATATGCTCAATGATGGCTTCTTGGCTCAAAATCATCAAGTTGCCCTCTAATGGTCTTGAGATGTTGCAGAGGTGTAGAGGGTTCTTCTCTCATTTTTTTAGATGGTTTCAAGGTCCATTTGTGGTTTTCTATCCAAAGGTTTCTTACCGATTTCAAAAATTGGTCTAGAAAAGGCTACAAGGGAAAGAGCCCAATTAGGCCTCCTAGAACCGGTTTTTGAGGTCTTGGGTTAAAAAGATCCAAAGGACCCCAAAAATAAAATGGATTTTATTCAAATATTCACTCAACCCCAAACTATTTTAGTGGTTTTAAGCTTCCAACCCTTCTTTTCATACAAAAACCCCAAAATGAGAATTTCAAGGGCTTCTAGGCACTTGACTGGCAGCAGCAAGTAAATCATCTCTTTGGACATTCAAATGGAACTCCTGAGGCTTCCTCCTGCACAAGAATACCTTTACTAACCTATTACAACTTCCCAAAATATTGGGACTTTCATTTACATTCACCTCTGCAATTTGTACTAACTTTTCATCTTACCAACTCTAGCCAAGTTGCTCCTGGGCTCGCCTAGGGCAAGATGTTAAAAATTTCAAATGACACTTTCAGAAATTCTCCTTTTATATTTAAATTTTAAAATTGGTTTCCTACCATGTCCCAAAATTCCATGATGAACACACAGTGGGATTTTATGGGGCACCCATTTTAGCGAAAACTGCTAATTACAAGCCAAAACTGGCTACTTGTGAATGAAATCACCTAAACAGTAGTTAAAGATAAATAAAAATCTTGAAAATGAACAGAATATCCTGAAACACACTAATAAACCTCAATCCATCATTGGATTCATGGATTCAGTCCATTACACCTTCAAAGAATGCAAAAATTGACAAAACCAATGAAAAGTGCAGTCCAAAATCTTGTATTTTGCTTATTGCTTCCAAAATCCAAGTACACTAACCTTGGTAAATGTGTAAGAGAGGTTTTTTATATAGTTACCACATTTGGAATCCTTCCATGGCATTGAGAGAGCCCTATCTTCAATGTTGGACCAATTTCAGGACAAAAATTGTCATGACAACTTTTTGCAACTTTGTGTTTTTTCCACTTTTGGCCTCTCCAACTCATGAGACCTGTTATAAATAATCACATATGGCATTTAAAACATTCCTAAAACCTATTTATCCCTCTCAAATGCTTTTACCAACTTTTCACACCTTTGACCAACAAAAAGGCCAAAAACCTACTCAAACACACTATTTACACAAAAATGCAAACCTAAGTAAAATGAACTCAACCTAGGCATAAATTGACACTAAATAATCACTCTTGGACCCTCCTAGATTTATTATTCACCACTGACTTGGCTAGGGTCATTACAAGCGAAAATTTTCAAAATAAGAAAGCTAGGACCTAGGTGCTCCTGCACCATTCTCCCTAACAAAAAGAGATCATGTCGCCTCTTGAGGAATCGGTGTTGGATTAATACCAAGCTTCTAAAAATTTGAATCCATCCCCCATGTAGCCTCAGTGTCATCCATACCCTACCATTTAATGAGGTGCTCCCAATAGGCTTGATGCCTAGTCTTCTTGGCAATTCTTAAACTTAACACCTTCTCGGCCTTAAGATTAGTCTTGGCTGGTAACTGAAGGTTATGTGTATCATCTAAAACCTCTGAGTGGTTACATTCTTCTCCTTGGATTGGCCCCTTGTATGCAACCAAGTCTGCTATGTTAAAAATCGGTGACAAGCCTATGTCACTAGGTAGATCCACCTTGTATTCATTTTTACCATACTTGGATAGAATGGCACATGGACATATCCTTCTCATTTGTAGCTTATTTGGTACTCCTTTCTGTAGCCTTGCTTTGTTAAAGTGCACCATCACAAGATCTCCCACTTGAAATTGTAGATTTCTCCTCTTTTCATCAACTTTTTGTTTGATTTTGCTGGTGTTCTCCGTCAAAGCTTGCCTAACTATTTCATGGACCTCCTTCATGGATTGAACAAAGTCCTCTACATATCCACTTCTGATTGCTACACTTCCTAAATCCCTCAACTCAAAAAGGCCTCTTGGGTGCACACCATAGACTACTTCAAAAGGGCTTTTGCCGGTAGTCCTATTTATGGTGTCATTGTATGCATATTCAGATTGAGCAAGTACTTGATCCCATGTCTTCCCATACTCCTTGGTAAGGAACCTCAATAAGTTTCCCAAACTTCTATTCACCACCTCGGTCTGGCCATCTATTTTAGGATGGTAGGCTGGTCCAAAAGAAAGATTTGTGCCAAGCTTTTGCCATAATGTTTTCCAAAAATGACTCATAAATTTGGAGTCTATATCTCAAAGTATACTCAATGGTAAACCATGTATCCTTACTATTTCCTTAAAGAACAACTGAGCTATGTGGCATGCATCATGAGTGGTCTTACAAGGCACAAAGTGAGCCATTTTGCTAAATCTGTCCACAATGACATAAATGTTGTCATATCCTTGTTTTGTCTTTGGTAAACCTACCAAAAAATCCATGCTAATGCATTCCCAAGGTCTACTTGGTATGGGAAGAGGTTGATACAAACCAACATTTGTTGAAGTACCCTTAGCTTTTTGGCAAACTATGCAAGTCTCTACATACCTTTTGATATCTTGATTCATCCTTGGCCAATAATAGAATCTCTTAACCAACTCTTGAGTCTTATTGACTCCAAAATGACCACTAAGGCTGCCATTGTGTTTTTCTTGTATATGATTTTCCCTCATTGAGCCTTTAGGCACACAAAGTTGTCACCTTTGGACAATAGCCCGTTTTGTAAAGTGATGTCTGAGTATTCACTATGGAAATGATTTTGATACTCCTTGAATACTTGGTAGGCACTTGAGAATTCTTCATCCTCTGCATACAAATCTTTAAAACTATCCACACCTATTCTTCTCAACTGGATTTCTTGGACTGTCAAGAGCCTCCTACTTAGTGCATCAACTACCTAATTTTGCTACCTTTTCTTGTGCTTAATGGTGAATGTATATGCTTGCATATACTCCACCCATTTCATGTGTTTGTGACTGAGTTTGTCTTGGGAATTCAGAAAACTCAATGCTTGGTTATCTGTATACACCACAGATTCTTTGGGTAAGAGATAGTGTCTCCATTTTCTCAATGCTTGCACTAAAGCATACAACTCAAGGTCATAAGAGGAGTATTTCCTCTTGGCATCACTTATCTTCTCACTATGGAAGGCTACTGGTCTTCGTTCTTGACTTAGGACAACACCTACTGCAATATTGCTTGCATCACACTCCACAATGAAAAGTTTCTCAAAACTTGGCAACACTAGCACTGGTTGAGTAGCTATCTTCTCCTTCAAGGTTTCAAAACCTTTTTTTGCTGCTTCATTCCACTGAAACTTGGTCTTCATACCACCTCTAATGGTTTCTAGCATTGGGGCACATATAGCACTAAATTGCCTAATGAACTTCTTGTAGTACTGCGCTAGTCCATGGAAGCTTCTCACCTCTATTGCTGATCTAGGAGTAGGCCAATTTACAATGGCTTCAACTTTGCTGGGATCCATCTTGAGGTTTCCTTGAGATAACACAAAACCAAGTTAAACCAACTCCTGCTTAACAAACTCACATTTCTCCAAATTCATGGTTATCTTTTCATCATATAATCTTTGTAATACATCTTGTAAATGACTAATATGTGATGCTCTATCCTTACTGAAAATGAGAATATCATCAAGATATACTACCACAAATTTACCTATGAAGTCCTTCATCACCTCATTCATGAGTCTCATGAAGGTGCTTGGAGCATTGGAGAAGCTAAATAGCATTACAAGCCACTCATAAAGACCTTCTGTAAAGCGGAAAAATCGAACCCTAGTTGTTCTCCCCTCCCCAACTCCAAGGAGAGAGAAGGAAGGTCACTAGGGTTGATGGTTTTCACTTAGGAGAGACTTTACATTCAAAAGAGGGGTTGAAACCCACAAGATCCAATCCCACACAATGTAGGATTGGATTCTAAATGAGTTTCAAGGGTTAAGACATCAAGGACACCCTCTTTTGTAAAGAATGTAGATAGAATGATTGAACTAGGAATGCATGTAAAGTAAGAAAGATTCACTTATAAACAGAGATAGGGATACGGGATGAAGCTACAGACCTGGAATTAGCAGTACAATGTCGAGATGGTGCTGTTCTGCAAATTTGAGCAAAAGTTGACGGGACGATGGCGCCCGGCGTGCACACGGTCCTCCGAAAAATCCACGAAACGAAGGGGGATCTGCTCGTCTCTGCACAAGGATTCCAGATCTTCAATTACAGCCACGTACCTGCAACCTACACACAGAAAAGAGAGGATGATTGGGGGGTTAGGGATTAGGGGTTTGCCTTTAGGTCAAACCCCAGTTTTGGAATTAACCAAGAAATGAGAATGCTGTAAATGTAAATGTCTGTAATGTAAACAAGTACTGATACCTTGCTGTAAGAATGTTCGTATTCTTACATGCAAAGGTGTAATGTATGTTGTATGTAATGTGTTGTAAGTGGTCTCCTCTTCAATGGTTGAATCCTTGTCTTGAATGCAACACTTAGCCTTGAATGGAGACTAAGAATGCTCAATTGCTTGAAGGAATGCTTGAATGCTTGAATGTTTGAATGTTTGAATATCGCTTCCACCTCTTGCCCTTGCTTATTTCCTTCCTCTCTTTCTAGGAGAGGAAAATTAGTTTATATACTTGTCAATTAGGGCTGAGAGACTGATTTTTCCGACCCTAGGCCGACCTAGAAGCATTATTTTCCAATTTGCAAACTTCAAGACCCGATGCCCAAAAGGAGACCGGGCCCAAAATAGGGCCAGGGACTAGGGCGCTGGGCGCCATGGTCCTGAAGGACCAGGGTGCTGGGCGCCATGGTCACACCTCCCGGGATAGCAGGGTGCAAGGAGGGATCATGCCAAGGTGCAGAAAAATGCAGTTTTTGGTGTCACAAGCAGGTTTCGGGGTCTCCATTCAGGTTCAACGTTGCGTCGCCATTGTGAAGACCCAAATGCAGTCAAAATTGCAAGTGTCACAATTTTAGGACGCTACACCTTCAGTAGTCTTAAATGCAGTCTTCCATTCATCACCCTCCTTAATTATAATTTGATGATAGCCACTCTTAAGGTCAATCTTGGTAAAGTACTTGGCTTCCCCTAAAAAATCCTTTAGGTCTTCTATTCTAGGAATAGGGAACCTATATCTCATGGTTATCCTATTTATGGCTCTAGAATCAGTACACAACCTCCAACTACCACCTTTTTTTGGTGCCAACATGGTAGGGACAGCACAAGGGTTAATACTCTTCCTAATTAGGCCTTGGTCTAAGAGCTCTTGGATTTGCTTGGCAATTTCAACGTTTTATTGAGGAGTCATTTTGTAGGCTACTTTATTAGGCAAGGATGCTCTGGGAATGAAGTCTATTTGATGCATTTTGGAGGTAAGGTGGCTGGTTGTCCTTCACTTACTATACCTTTGAATTTCTTCAACAAATCTTGCACTTCATTTGGTAGAACTTGCTTCTCTTTCTTGTCTTCCTCTTTAGGCTTCATCACTATTGCAAACCCTACACCTTCACCTTCCTCAAGTGTCTTCAAGAACTTCTTTTCACTCACCAAAAGGACATTAGGACCTACTGCCCTTTTTTCACCTTCCTCAAGGATAGACTGAATCTTGAATGTGACTCCATCTTTCTTAAATGAGTATGCATTCTTGGCTCCATCATGGATAGCTTGTCTATCAAATTGCCATGGTCTTCCTAATAGAAGATGGCATGCATCCATGGGTAGGACATCACATAGTACATTGTCCTTATACCTTCCAATGGTGAAATCCACCTATGCTTACTCATTAACCAAAATATGTTGGCCTTTGCTCAACCAAGTGACTCTGTAAGGATTTTTGTGAGGAATCCCTCTTCTAACACTATGTTGCATGTGGATCCTAAATCAATGATTACTTTGCATACCTTGTCCATTATTTTGCATTTGATTCTTAACAAGGACCTTCTTTGGCTTGGTTCTTCACTGACCAGTTCCTTGATCAAGGTTCTTCTTATCATCAAGTTGTCACCTACCTTTGACTCTAAGGCAACTTTTGATGTCTTTCTGCTTGAAGACTCTTCCTAAAGATAACTCACTCTTCTCTCACCACATTGTGACTTCTCTGGACACCTATAAGCTGGATGACCAAGTTGGTTACAATGGTAACACTTCATTGTTGCAATGTATGAGGAACCTCTACCTTGGCCACTGGATCTTCCTCTAGAACCATTGCTTGATCCCCTTCCTCTATTGTATCCCCCTCTACTAGTGCCACTCTCTTGTTGTTGTGTGAGTTTAGACTCTCCATGTGTTCTTTGTTCAGAACTCCTTCCTCCAAAGCCTCCCCTATGGCCTCTATTATCCTTTCCTCTACCCCTACCCCTATTGATGCCTGACTCATGTCTTCTTTTTAGTTTCTCCTCCACCTTAAGGGAAATTTGAAAGGTTTGATGGACTATTTTGGACTCATCAAACTAATTTATTCTTAGATGTTCCACCGTAGTCCATTGAGATACCTAGCAACCTTGAGACTTTCTTCCTCAACTACATGAGGTCTATGGCTAAGTTTGTGAAACTCTTTGGTGTAGCTACTAACATCAAGATCTTCCTGCCTTAATTTTAGCCTCTTCCTATGAATTTGCACTTCATAGTCATTAGGGAGATAGACTTCTTTGATTTTAACTAACATCCCTTTCCAAGAAGAGATGGGTGCTTTGCCCATTTTCTTCCTCTCATCTTGTACAAACTGCCACCATGTGAGAGCAGCGCCCCTCATCATGGACTTGGCTACCCTAAATATTTGGGCTTTAGTTATGTATTCACACTCAAAGTGGTCCTCCATACCTTCTATCCATTCTAGGACCACTTCCACCTCCATCTTGCCAGTGAACAATGACAATCCTTCTAGTGACTTGCCACTCAAGGCCTTCAATGCCTTCAACAAAGGTTCTTTCTTTAAGATAGGATCAGGTTCAGGTTTCTTTTCTATCTCTGCCACTTCTTTACCCTTTCCTTCTACTCCTTCCAATTGTACATACACTTCTTCTGCCTTGGTCTCAATATCACCAAGCTTACTCTCCAATCTTTCCAAATTTTCCTTCAGGAGCCTAATCTTTTCCTCCCGATCTTCCACTTTCCTTGCCAATTCAGAATTGGTCACCATGCTGTCTCCAACTGAAAATCCTGACAACAAGGACATCAACCTTACTAGCCCAAATCTTTTAGGCTCTGATACCAATTTGATAGGGTTCACCTAGCCTGCTCAACACTTCTCCAAGTTGGTGTTGCTCAATTTCACCAACTCACCAAGCCTAGTGGCTTCCTAGACCATCAAGTCCTTCTCATTCTCTTATAGGGCTTTTTCTTACTCACTCCAAGGTGTTTACTTCAAGTGTCTTTGCTAGGAACCCTACCAATTTGCTATGTTTCTCATATGCTCAATGATGGCTTCTTGGCTCAAACTCATCAAACTACCCTCGAATGGTCTTGAGATGTTGCAAAGATGTAGAGGGTTCTTCTCTCATGTTTTTAGATGGTTTCAAGGTCCATTTGTGGTTTTCTGTCCAAAGGTTTCTTACCGATTTCAAAAATTGGTCTAGAAAAGGCTGCAAGGGAAAGAGCCCAATAAGGCCTCCTAGAACCAGTTTTTGAGGTCTTGGGTTAAAAAGATCCAAAGGACCCCCAGACTAAAATGGATTTTCTTCATATATTCACTCAACCCCAAATTATTTCTATGGTTTTAATCTTCCAACCCTCCTTTGCATACAAAAACCCCAAAATGAGAATTTCAAGGGCTTCTAGGCACTTGACTGGCAGCAACAAGTAAACCTTGTCTTTGGACATTCAAATGGAACTCTTGATGCTTCCTCCTGCACAATAATACCTTTACTAACCTATTACAACTTCCCAAAAGCTTGGGACTTTCATTTACATTCACCTCTGCAATTTGTACTAACTTTTCATCTTATCAACTCTAGCCGAGTTGCTCTTGGGGTCACCTAGGGAAAGATGTTAAAAATATCAAATGAAACTTTTAGACATTCTCTTTTCATATGTAAAATTTACAATGGGTTTCCTACCATTTCCCAAAATTCTGTGATGAACACACAATGGGATTTTATGGGGTACCCATTTTAGTAAAAACTGCTAATTGCAAGCCAAAATTGGCTACTTGTGAATCAAATCACCTCAACAGTATTAAAAGCTAAATAAAACTCTTTAAAATGAACATCCTACCATGAAACACACTAATAAACCTCAATCCATCATTCTATTCATGGATTGAATCCATTAAACCTTCAAAGAATACAAAAATTGAAAAAAACAATGAAAAGTGCAGTCCAAAATCTTGTATTTTGATTATTGCTTCCAAAATCCAAGTACACAAACCTTGGTAAACATGTAAGAGAGGGTTTTCATAGCCCTCCCATGTGTGGAATCCTTCCATGGTGTTGAGAAAGCCGTAGCTTCAATGTTGGACCAATTTCAGGACAAAAAATTGTCATGACAACTTTTTGCAACTTTGTGTTTTTTCCACTTTTGGCCTCTCCAACTCATGAGACCTGTTCTCAATCATCACATATGGAATTTCAAGCATTACTAAAACCTATTTATCCCTCTCAAATTCTTTTTCCAACTTTTGACACCTTTGACCGACAAAAAGGCCAAAAACCTACTCAAACACACTATTTACACAAAAATGCAAACCTAAGTAAAATGAACTCAACCTAGGCCTACATTTACACTAAATACTCACTCCCAGACCCCCCTGGAGTCCTTATTCACCACTGACTTGTCTAGGGTTAGTACAAGCCAAAATTTGCAAAATAAGAAAGCTAGGACCTAGGCGCTCCTGCACCACATGGTAACTTTTAATATGATTAAAGATGGCTCAATGCTCACAAAATTCACTTCTTCACCCTCCAAAAATGTTACAAACAACTGCTTCCTACTAGCACCATCTCACCCTATCTTAATAGGAAGTAGAATTGCAGTTTTGTCTAGTCTAAATGGAACAAGTTCAACTGCCAAATCTGGAAGTCCATAGTAGATAATCAATCTCAACTCTTATAGTGGATTTTCCTTCATGCGAAGTTTCCTATTGGTAATTACCTTTGTTTTCCCTATGCCTACTTGTCCTTTTTGTAACAATATGGAATCCATAAAACATGCTTTTTGGTTTTGTTCTCATGCTCATATTTTATGGAACTCATTGTTCACCTCATTGCCTACTTTATTTCCTTAAGCATGGTCTTGAAAAGAAGCTCTCATTGGTGAGTCTACCTTTGATATTATATCTCACACTTGCAAACAAAATATTATCAAATAGTATTAGAATATTTTCTTTTTAGCTATCCCTTTTAGCACCATTCTTCCCCTTCGATTATAAACTCAAATAATATATGGTAATTTGTCTCTCCATATTATCATTTTTGAAAAAACCCCATTCTAATATTTTACAAAATGAAAAAGACACGTCTTTCTTCTATAATTGCATGCAAATACTAAAGACAATTGAAAAAATTGCATAAACACTGGTGATCACTCACTTTCTTGACATTTAGCCTATTCTATGGAAATATTGTTGGAATATCAATGATATGAGTTGTTCTCTATTAAATGGAACTAATCGATATGTTTATGCTATAGTTGAATGTGTTTTTGGCTAGTTTATATTTGTTGTAGTAGAAGTGTAGCTATTCTAACAATAATTATGCTTGTTTGTTTATTTTCGTTGTAGCAAATCTCTTGCTATTATAATAGTTTTGCTTCCCATGGTTGTTCTCTGCCCCATGACCATAGATGTGGCTAGAATGTTTTTTCTCAATGCTCTCAATCTACTAGATCTTAGGCTCATCACTGCCATTGTGGCAACTAGAACATCTTAGGTCGACGGTGCTCTACCTCACACCCACATGGTGGATTTGCCTTCGAGTGGTTGTCGAGCGGGGCGTAACTATCTTTTAGTAGCAGTTGGTTGTTAACTTTGAAAATATAGAAAATATTTTATAACATGTACAATTTTTGTTTCAATCAAGTCTTAACTCTAATACTACACCAAATCCAACACTATCCCTAAACAAAATTGAACCCTAACCTTAATTTAATTGAATAATAGTTCAAATTCTAACCCTAATTAAGCTCAAATCCTAAGCCTAACTATAATTAAACCCTTATCACAATCAATCCCTACTATAATTTAACCCTATCTCTAATTAACTATAACCCTTTAAACCCTAACTCTAAGATTTCTCTCTAATTGAACCCCAACCCTATGCTAATATTAAGCCTAACCCTAATTGTGCTTGAACCATAATGTTAATTAAACAATAACTCAAACTTTATTTGAATCCTAAACACAACCCCCAAATTTATCCTACAATAGTAACCTTAATTGTAATCTAACATTGACCATAACCCTAATATAACCTAACCTTAACCTTAACCCTAATATAAATGTATTTGAACCTTTATGATAACCTAACCCTAAAATTAATCTAAACCATAATTAAACCCTATCTTAAACTTAAACCTCAACCCTAAAGTAACCTCAACCATAAACTTAAACTTACCTTGACCCTATCCCTAATCTAAACTAGATTGAATCCCGACATTATTTGAATCTTTATGATAACATATTTACCATAACTCTAATTAAACCTTAACTCTAACCTTAAAATCAAACTCTATTCTACAACCCTAACCCTGTTTGAATCCTGACACTAAATCTAACTATAATACTAAACCTAATTCTAATTAAACCCTAATTAACTCTAATTCTAACCCTAACTTAAATATTCCCCCTAATTAAACTTCAACCCTAACATAAAATTAAACCTAACCATCATTGTGGATGAACCATAACCCCTATTGAACTATAAATCTAATCCTATTTGAACTCTAACCATAATTTAACCCTAAATTTCTTTCTAAACCTAATCCTAAGCATGATCTAAAACTAATCCTAATCATATCCGTAACTCTAGTCCTAATCATAACCTAACCATAACCATGAACATGAACCCTAACGATAATCATCTATCATAGCCCTAAAATGTAACCCTAACCTTAAACCTTGTTACACTAATCATAACCCAAAACCTAACCCTAAACTAACCATGATTCTAAAATTAACCCTAAATCCTAACTATAAACATTAACCCTAAATCCTATCCCTAACCCTAAACATGATGCAAACCTACCCCTAACTATTTCTCTATTCATAATCCTAAGCCCTGACCCTAATCATATTCCTAACCGTAACCTCAACCATAAATTAAAACCTAATCTTAACCCTAAAACTAACCCTGGTCCTAAACATAATGTAAACCCTTACCATAATCCTAACCCTAATCCTTAACCCTAATCTTAACCTTAACCCTAACCCTAATATAAATCTTAACCCTACCCACTATGTAATCCCTGACCATAACACTAAACTTTAGTCCTAATCCATACCCTAAACCCCAACTATAACCATAATTCTAACCCTAGACTTGATTGTAACCCAAATCCTAAACCTAACCCCAACACTAACCGTGATGTAAATTATAATCCTAGTCACAAAACTAACCCTAACCATTATCCTAACCCTATAAATAATCTTAAGAATAACCCTAAGCCTAACCCAACCATGATGTAAATGGGTCAGTGCAAGAAGATGAGTCCACTTTTTGGCCAAAAAGTGGAAGTGTTTTCCCTGTTTTTCAGATTTTGTCTCACTTGAGCTTAAATTTTGAAACACTTAAAGATTGAATCTTGGAAAAAGTAAGTAATATAAAAGATAGCTCTCTGAGTGTACTTTTCAAATATGTAATTTATTTTAATACCCACATAATAAAAAATAACTTTTTGAATGGAGTTCTAAAAACTATGTTTTAAAAATGTCTATTTTAGGACCATACCATGCATGTGTACGACCCACACTTTTTGACACAATTAAAATTATTTTCTCAAACCATTTTGGGAAATGGTTTGTAACAGACTGAAGATTGATGAGCATATTTTTCTGTATTTTTTTTTCAAATATTTTTTTTTAAATTAATTTTTTAATGGCTGTAATTATCTTTTTAAAAATTTGACGTGTACGACCCACATAATTTGACGTAAACTTAGCATTTTTTGAATTTTTTTTTTTAAATTGAAAAGAATTTTGTGTAGATTGATGACATATAATTTTTTTTTCAAAATTCATTAAAATAAAAAAGTTATTAAATTAAGAAAATTAGTTAATATTTCAAATTTATGAACCTGATTTAGTATAAATTAAATGAAAAATAGTTAAAATAATCAATTTTTAAATTAATTTACATATTTAGAATCTAGAAAGTATAATCTGAAATGGGTTTCAATTTCGTATAAAAATTCTCTGATTAGAGGCACGTAAACTATTTCATTTCATCATATTTGTGCTTTCATTCATGGAGCTTTGAATTTGCAGGTTCATGTCTCAGGTGTGGCCATCCCAGGCCTATCCCGGGCCTAATCCAGAGGCAAGTGGTGGGTTGTGAATTCAAAATTTGGATAACGGGGGCCCGTTTCATTTTTTGCCCGTTGGATTTAACAACGGGCCCCCGTTTCTAAATAACCGTTACTATAAAAAAAAAGATAGATTGCATCGATTTACCACACTATCATTGAAATCCATACTGAAAAAGATTTTTTACATCATTTGGCAGTACATTTTAATATTTTTTACATGATTTTTTGAAGAACTCAGTAAAAAGATATTTTTTTTTGAAGACGAGTTTGTAAAAATGGGTTCTAAGCAACGTCAAAAGAAAAAAAAGAGGACAATGACAGTGGACGCAATTCAAGCACAAAGAGAGAAGGAGGCAAAATGCCAAAGAGATTGAAGATCAAAACAACGACAATTGAATAACACTTCTAAAGCATCTAGTTCAGTGCCCGTTGTAGATGAGACCATTGAAGACATCATGATGGATGCAAGAAATGTAGAACCACACACGGGTATGACTGTTGATGCAAATGTTGATGTGGATGCGAATCTTGGTATGTTTTTAAATCCTGATGACTATGATGCCAATCAAATTGCTGATTTAAATGAAGCTAGATATAAATTTCATACACCAATACGAAAAGAAATAAAATTTGAAAATATTACACCACCCTCTCTAAAAGAAAATGAATGTAATTTGTTTACTATTGATAGCAATGTGCTAGATAATCTTAATGGGTTAGTTTCTTGGAGACAAATCAGAACACATGCAAACAGATTATATAAACAATTTTTCTATAATAAAAAGTTAGGATTCCAATGTCAATTAATGCTACAATTAATAAAAATGTTAAAAATGCGTAAAGTCATGAAAAAAATAGGTATTTATGCAAAACCAAAAAGAAAAGATGAATCATATAAGCAAGTTGTATCTACTGTTGCCAGTGCCATCGATTCTATAGGAAAAACAAGTTGATCTAAAGATAAGAACGCAACACGTAGAGTTATAACGACTGCTATAGTTGACAAAATGATTGTTAGTAAAAGAATGTTAAGTGATTTAAGTGGCTATTTGAACTTACATCATAGAACCTTGTCAAGAGCAGCCAAAAGAAGAGACACAATTGAAATTGATCCACTAAACCATTGTTGGAGTTTTAGTGGTAGACTTCAAAGGTCGGACATGAAATTAAATGATGAAACTAAACAATTAATTGCAAAATTTTGGCATGATAACACTAGAGTTTCATCAAATGCTAGAGATGTTTTAAAGTTAAGGGTGGGACCAAAAATTCGTGATCCTCATCCAAAACATCTTCTTGACATGACTCAAACTGAATTCTTTAAAAAATTTAGTGATGAATCTGTGTTAATGAATTTATGAATTAGTCAAAGATCATTTGAAAAATGCAAACCCTGGTATGTTAAAATCAATAAACAAAGAATATTTTGTTGTTGTAAAGCTCATGTCCAGTTTCGTTACTATTATGATGTTTTTCGATATATTCATTGTATGTTGCATGGTAATGATCTTGTGCAGGATTGTGGTGTTTATGTTCCACCTGAAACTATAAAAGATTTTATTGGAAGTTTATTTTGTAAACCACCTAATGAACAATTATTTCTTTCCAGTTCATGCATTTATGGTCTTTGCAATTTATGTGGGAACTATTCATCGATAGGTGAATGTTTGCATGAACATGTTTCATCTGAGTTTGGACAAAAAATGGTTGATGTTAGGAGATTTAAAAATATAGAATACCCTCTAAAGGATGGAAAGATGGGGAAATGTTTAGAATTGATTACAGAACAAAATAGTGTGAATGCATTTATTAGTGAGTTTAAAACTCATATTGTTCCAAAATATGTGAAACATTCCCAACATGCCCGATGGATTGATGGACAGTTTTGCATATGCAAGAACACATTTCCAGTTGGAACAATAGTATCAATTGTGGATTTTGCAGAAAATTATACTCTAAAACCACAAGAGGAAACTCAATCACAATACTACAACTCAGTGCAAGTGGCCATATTTGTGCACATTATATATAGACATGACCATGACAGTATAGAAGATAACAAAAATTTTTTGAGGGAGTATCATTTCTATGTTAGCGATAATTGATTACACTCTTCAGAGTTTGTCCAACATTGCTTCGAGGTATTTTATGATAATCTTAAGGAAAGAGAAATTGACATGAAACAACATATGATATGGTCAGATAACTGCACTGGACAATTCAAAAATGCAAGAATGTTTTATTGGCTATGCAAAGTTCACAAGATAACCAATGTCCAACATTTATGGAGTTTTTTTGAAGTGGGACATGGTAAGGGGGAACACGATGGAGCCGGTGCCTGTATAAAAAGAGCTCTTGCTAGAGAACAATTGAAATTCGAGGATACAGTGAAATTCAGAGATGCTCGTGCAGTTGTAGATTGGTGCAATTCAAAGTTGTCAAAAGGATCAACTGAAAACTCTACAATTTGACGTTTCTTCTGGTTGATAGAGGAAGATAGTATTCCTATTCAGCATGATTGTAATACCATCATTGGATCAGCTAAATGGCATTCGTTTAAGAGTTCTAATTCAAACACATGGACTATATTCACAAGGCAACTTGCTTGCTTTTGTCAATTTTGTGTTTCCGGAGATTGGGAATTTTGTGAGAATAAAGAATGGGTTGAAGAATGGCAACAAAGATCATTGACACCCATAGATGCAAATGATCTGCATGAAAGAACTGATGAAGATATGGATCAAATGTTTGCATCAAATGACTATGATCGCATTTCAGATCTTATACAACAAGGTAAAATTATTTTTGAAATTTGTTTTGATTTATTAAATAGTACATAAATTTATGAAATCTTACAGTGTATATTTTTGTTTTTATTTCTCATTAAATATTAAAATAAAATTGTTTTGTGCACAGGACATGTCTATGCTGTTGTTGCACCAGAGGACAATGAAGAGGGGACAAAGTATTGGTTGGCTTGATGTGTAGAGCCAAAACATAAGCTAACTACTCCTCGAGTAGATGATGATGGTTATGACTATCCAACAGGATCTGTGGTTGTTGTTGGCACTTGGATATGCAAATATCTAACAAGAAAGAATGGATTGCCCGCATTTGAAGATTATGAATTAGAGAAGAAGATTATACATTACTCGCATTTGGTAGTGGCAACTAATATAAAATTGGATAGATATCGTGGCAGGCCTACTAATAAACAATTATGGACTCTCTCTATGGAAGAGCACGAGACAATTATAGATGCTTTGCAAAAGAGAGAGGATGCAGATGGTATAACGGAATGAATCTAGTAAAATTTTGTTTCAGGTCTACCACAAGTAGAAGGCATCAATGAAAACAAAGTTATTTAAATAGACTGTTTATTTTATTTTAGATATGTCTTCTTGATTACATTTTGTGTACAATATACATAAATGAGAGACTATTGGTCAAATTTATGAATGAGATAATTATGTTTTAATCAAGTTCTATTCATTATATTTGTTAAATGATACTTTTTAATTTAGAATATGTTATAATTATAAGATATGTTTCGATACTTAGTTCATGATGTATGCACATTTAGTTTATCTAATCACAAGAACTATTTAAATGAAATTCCAAAAATAAAATTACAAGTCCACATAATGCCTATAAAGTTGTTTAAGCACAACTTCGATAAATAAAATTTCAAGTCCACATAATATGTAAACAAATGTGTAAAGTCCATAAAAAAGTACAAATCAAAGCCAAATAAACAGTAAAATCTAAGTGCTATCATCAATAACATCTCGTGGTCTCTTGTCCCTGGGACATGGTCCAGATCCACCTGTCTCATGCTGTACAATAAAAAAATAATATTAAAATATTACTTGAAATTAACTATTAAAGGAATCATTTATCAAATATAGTAGAATTCATAAATTAAGTTACAAACTTACCATATGCTCATCAGATCCTCTAGCAGTATCTCTCTTGTCCTCGGGACGTGGTCCAGATCCACCTGTCTCATGCTGTACAATAAAAAAATAATATTAAAATATTACTTGAAATTAACTATTAAAAGAATCATTTATCAAATATAGTAGAATTCATAAATTAAGTTACAAACTTACCATATGCTCATCAGATCCTCTAGCAGTATCTCTCTTGTCCCCGGGACGTGGTCCAGATCCACCTGTCTCATGCTGTACAATAAAAAAATAATATTAAAATATTACTTGAAATTAACTATTAAAAGAACCATTTATCAAATATAGTAGAGTTCATAAATTAAGTTACAAACTTACCATATGCTCATCAGATCCTCTAGCAGTATCTTGTGCAGTATCAACACCAAATGTAGAGCTAGCTAACTCTTGTACAAGGTCAAATTCAAAGTGTCCAATTAAATCTTAAATTAAGAGTCAAAATAAGATCAAATTAAGTATTACATATTAATACCTCAAAGGATGTCGATGTGCATTCAAATTGGCACTGATCAAAATTATGAGGATAACTTATCCTAATGGTAGTGTCGACCTGCATACATGCATTTAATGAAATCATATTTAGTGAACATATATATGTGTACTAAATAATTTCAAGTTAAGTTACAATATTGTAAGAGTTCATATTTAATTTAAGAATTATAAGATACATACCATAGATGGTGTCACAATAGTCAGACCCTCTTCTCAATGTGATGTAGAGGGTCCCTCATGACCTGAATCCTAGAGAAAGAAGCATTCAATGTATCAACATGAAAATTTATATAGTATACGATGATAACACATTAACTTAAAAAGATCTAGTACAATGTCTAGATAGAAATTTATACTATACCCCATAAGGTGTGCCGAGTTGTGTTCCAGTAGATGCAATATTGACTCTAATATTAGGTGTAGTCCTTATCTACATAAACAAAATTTATTTAATGAAGTATTACATTGTATAAAAAAAGAGATGCACTTAGTTTATACCTATATTTAATGAAGTATAAAAAGATTGACATGTACATGTATATATATCTATACCTGGTCAAGATGAACATTCGAGCAAAGAAAATCCATATAAGATGTCATCATACTATCATCTGCTGCATCATGCTCATCTGGAACTGAAGTAGATCCTGCAGCAGTAGTAGGACCTACACACATCTCATGACAACTCAAACACATATGTGGCATCCATCGAGGAGCAGATGCCATGTGAGCAGCTTGCTCACTCAGGTTACCTGTGAGGGAAGTCAAAGCATCTAATGTCGAAATGAATGATGTATTTTGGACATCTGCAGGAATCGATGGAGCAACAAGTGGAACTATGGGTGGATCCGGTAGGGGATTATTACTCCGTGCCCCTAATCTATGTTGTGCAATTCCACGACCAACACCCTGGAATGACTTAATATCAAAATAATTTGGTTTTTGGTTCATTACAAACTCACAACATAATCTCTTCAAAAAATAAAAAGGGACCTCATAATTACGATGTGGTGGATAATCAAAAACCATCCACCATCTATCCCAAAAGTATCTAGCCATTTCTGGATGCACACACCACCTAATTGAAATTCTTTTCTGGTTAGGTTGCATTGGTTCTCTTGTTTTCGGGTTGGTAAAATATGGACATAAATGAGCTTTGGTTATTTTCAAATCAGTGATTTGCCTATAAGTTAAACCATCAGCATAAAAATCACGCAACTCTTGTCGTTGTCTATGAAATTGATCTAATTGAGAATCAACAGATCTAACTGACTCGACAACAGTTTGCATTGATTTTGCAAAGTCTACAAGATGGGGTGGCGTGACTTGCTCATTTTGGATAGCAACAATGTTTTGTTCAATCACTTGTAGGTTTTCATTAATTCGTTCTCTTAAACGAATTTCATCCAATCTAGGGGGTTGTTGTGGTGGTGGTGGAGGTGGAGGAGGAGGAGGAGGGGGTTGTGGTGGGGGATTTTCACCTAATAGTTCATCTATGTCAAAGACATCCATGATAACAAAGAACTCCTGCATATATAAAGATATACATGAGTTATATACAACTTTATGTCAAAGAAGAATCTATTTTACTAAATTAAAAAAAAACATTTATAAATAGTAAAATTTCTATGTTGTTGAATGAGATACACATGAAATATATAATATAATATTGAACTTAAAAAATATACATGTACATACTATTGAATCTTGAAATATAAAATTTGTGCACAAAACTTAATAAAAACTTTCAATGAAACATCATAAATCTATTATATATTCAATTTAATAAATTCATTTCTTGTAAAATGCATCAACTATTAAAATCAATATAAAATATTTCATACATAAGATCAATAAAGAAGTGAGAAATAAGATGATCCTCCTTCTAGTGTAAGAATATATAGCATGGAAACAATATTAATAAGACAACATAATATTTTGTTAACTTTAACTTAAAGTTATTTTGAAAAATGCACGTGTGTGTTTGGATGCCCCATATTTCTAGTGTTTTAGTGTACATGATAATTTATTAGAATTCAATTACATAGTTTTGAGATAATTGCCATCAATTCATATTACATTGATTAGTCTTCAGACAATCTTAAAAAAAAACTAATCTCCCATGACTATAAATGACATACTTAAAACATATTATATTCTAAGTGGTTGTCATGTAAAGACAAAACATCAAAACTTTTGAAGAGTTAAGCATATTTCACCATTAAATTTCTCCCATAATCAAATCTACACAAGATTATAATTTACAAAACCTTCAAAAAATATTATTTCCTATAAATCATTTATTATAAAACTCCGCAATCATTTGTTTTCATATATAATCTTTCTATAAAATTTAAGATATCAATTCATACACAAATTCTCTTACAAAGTTGAATAAGAAATGAAACTCTTACATAAAAATCAACACAACATGCCAACAATTAAAAACAAAATTAACCTTGCAATATTTACTTTTAAAATAATCAATTTCAACAATATTTTACACATGAATTTATAATTATCAACTAGAATATTAATTTGACTAACATTCCAAATAAAATTCCTAACATACTATATGATCCTCATTCCTAAATTCCACTATCATACTTGCAAGCACTTAATTATTAAGTCAATGAACAAACTACAACTCAATGAAGCTAAAAAAGTGATGCAAGCCTATTTTTAAATATCCCAATTCCTTTCGCTGACCTAATACTTTTAGTGGCAACCATTTTAAAATTTCATATTAATCAAAGATAATATTTTAGGGAAAAAATGCAGTGTTGGCACTTTATGAAAATAAAGGTTTTTAAGACTCTAGAGACTTGTTCATCACAATATTTTATTGTTTAATATGCAAAATTTTGAAAGATTTTGATATGTATAGACAAATTAAAATTTTCATATAATTAGAGGTGAAATCAATTTTGAATTCTACCTCAATGATTGAGGGGATCTTACAATTTTGACTTTAAATATAGCTTCATTTATACTCTTTCATAAATAAACTAAAATAGAAGCTATAAAGAATTGCTAAATTCTAGCAATATATGTGTATGCAAGCAAGCATAAAAAATCAATAAAGGACTTAAACTATGAATTTCAAACCATTATGCTATGCATAAGTACCACCTTTAGATCGAGTTAAAGGATAATGTATAAAAGATGAAAGACAATAGTATCTCAGAAAGAAAACTCTTGTTGTAGCTAAAGGTTGATGGCTTCAAGATGGATTTGTGACCAAGATAGGATGTAAGGTGCTTAAATTGGCAACATAACATTGCATTACAAGAGTTCTTGAAAATAGCTCATATAATGATTTATTTATAGTCATGAAGGATAGAGGATTAAAGACTAAGATTGTTTTGAGAGATCAATGGAGTAGATTGATTGAAAGGATTGTGTGCATTAGAAGCTTCCAAGTGGCAACTTATGTTTGGTGCACATGAGGAGTTCATGATCCAAGAAATTTTTGAGGAAAAGGTCTTCTTAGGGGCATATACACCAAGATGTTGTAAAAAAAGGTAGCCAAATGACCAAAAAAAGATAAACACGAGTGCGTTATTCGGAAATTCATTTAACGCATTTGAGGTCTTTTTTGTAGTGATTTTTTCTTACACTATCCTAGGCTTGTTTACACTATCGTAGGTTCATTAGGACTATCCTAGGTTCATTAGGATTGTCCCAAGTTCATTATGGCTTTCTTAGGCTCATTAGGACTTTCTTAGGTTCATTAAGACTGCCCTACATTCATTAGGATCATTTGAGGCTCATTGGGACTATCATATGTTCATTGTGATTGTCCTAGGTTCATTAATTTAATACGTGTGTTCATTAGGACTATCTCACATTCTCAAATAGCTTCAACTAATATCTTAAATTAACTATTTTATAAAAAAATAGCTCCTTAACAATTTAATATTATATACAATCGAATATGATTTCAACTTCAAACCTTGTGCACCTTTTAAAACCAAAAGATGTTGTTAAAACCATTCTTCTAATATTAGCTTAATCATAACATAATCTAATAAATCTTCCTCAAAATATCTACCAACTTCAAATCATATATCAAATCTTTTATAATATAAATTACATTCTAGATATACCAATATACTTCTAAAGATATTCAAAATACTTCTTGGGAATTATATTTTTCAAATCTTTCTGATGTATATATAATTAGCACCCCATTTAGAAAACTCATTATCAATCAACATTATAAATCAAGAATATTTTTTATTTTGTATTAATGAATTATATATTTGGCATATTAGCTTCCTTTATGAACCTATGTAAACCAAACTCCAATTTTAGTAACTTATCTAGCTTTGCTCTAAAATTGTGTCCATAATTGATCCTTTTATACCATCACATGACATAATAGGACCATAATAGGACCTTTATGCCATGACATGGCATAAACCTAAGCCTAAACTTTCATATCTAAAATTTGAAGAGTAATGTTAATTACTTTTAAGGTTATACTTATTTAGTGGTAACTTTTGTATTGCCTAATGAGGATTAAGAACAATTTAGGTACATATGTTCGGTTTTATTTCAATTTCTTTGTCGCACGTTTTTGTTTTTGTTTCCATTTCATTTTTGATTTTTTGTTTGTGTCGATTTCGTTTTGTTAATTATCTAGGTTTGGTTTTGGTTTCTAAATTTGTTGATTACGGTTTAGGGTTAACTGTTCAAAAATATTTTAGATCAAAATCAAGAATTTACAAATATAAAAAATAATTTATTTATATGCTACTATAAAAAAAAACTAAAATAATAAAAAAAAAACTAAATAATACACAAAAAAACAAGAAAAATATACAAGAAAATTATGAAATGTGAAAATAGATGACTGAATGTGTACCTGGGATAGTGGTGGAGGCTTGAAGTGGAAACCACAGCACGGGGGCCTGTTTTTGATCTCTTCTTGTCAACTCACTGTCACGGTGAAAATGAAAAATTGTCCAAAAAAATGGTAAAAATAGAATTTCAAAACGGGGGCCCGTTTTTTAAAAACGGGCCCCTGTTTTGTCTATAAACGGGGACCCATTTTGTTTATAAACGGGGGCCCATTTTGTGACAAAATGGGGGCCTGTTTTATTTAGCTTTGGCACCCCGTGACCTTTCGGCTCGGGAGGCCGAACCATTAACGGGCCCCCATTTTTTGAAAACAAAGGCCCGTTTTGCGGAGCATGTTTTCCAACGCGCAGACTTCCATGAATTTGTCACTCATTAGCTTGCACATACCCAAATCCTAAAGTCAAATAGATACCTCGATGCTTATTATATTGCTAAATCTAATTGTAATTAAACCATAAATAAATTGTAATACCAATCCTAACCCTAACCCTAACCCTAACAATAACCATAATTATAACATTAAACCTAACTATATCCCAAGCCCTAAGACTAACCCTAATCCTTACAATGATATAAACCCTAAGTATCATCCTAATCCTAATCCTAAACACTATTCCAAACCATAACCCTAACCTTATCCATGATTTGAACCCTAAACCTAACCATAATCCTAACAATAACCCTAATCATGGTATAAATTCTAACCATAATGATAACCCTAAACGTAACGCTAACCATGATATAAACACTATCTTTAATCCAAACACTCACCCTTAACCCTAACCCTAACCATGATGTAAACCATAACCCTAGCTATAATACTAATGTTAACCCTAACCCTAACACGAACCATGATGTAAACCATAACCTTTACCATAGTCCTAACCATAACTCTAAACCATTACCCTTATAATAACCCTAACCCTAACCTAACTTAATCACAATCCTAAACCATAACCCTAAAAATAGGGAATGGCTTTAAAGGCCTTGGGATGCACCAATCATTTATTGCAATGTATTAATAAAATATGAAGGGTATTAATATATTTGTGTATCCTTAGGGCTAGATGTTTGTTTCCGTAAAAATAACTCTAAACCTAACCCTAACCCTAACCCAAAACCCATCCCTAATCCTATAATAGTAAATCCTATCCATACTCCTAATCCTAACTCTAAACCCTAACTCAAACATAAATTTGACCCTATCTATAATCTATAACCCTAACCCTAACGATAATCCTCATGCTAACCCTAAGCCTAAATTTAACTCTAACCATGACGTTAATAATGACCCTAACTCGAATAACCTTAACCCTAATCCTAATCCTAACCATAACTCTGACTGTAG
This sequence comes from Cryptomeria japonica, assembly GCF_030272615.1. Classification (NCBI taxonomy): domain Eukaryota; kingdom Viridiplantae; phylum Streptophyta; class Pinopsida; order Cupressales; family Cupressaceae; genus Cryptomeria; species Cryptomeria japonica. The sequence goes on along the minus strand of NC_081405.1, from coordinate 108,376,106 downwards.
CTTGATATAAACCCTAACCCTAACCATAATCCTAACTATGACCGTAACCCTAAGCCTAACCATAATCCTAAACCTAACCATAACATCAACCATGATGTAAACAATAAACTTAAGCATAACCCTAATCATAATCCTAACCCTAACCATTATCCTAACTCTAACTAACCATAATCCTAAACCCTAACCCTAACACTAAACTTAACCCCAACCCAGATTAAAATTTTATCCTAATCTATTCCAAATCTTATTCTATCTCTATTAATATCTGTTACTGCAATCTTAACCCTAACCCTAACCTTAAGCCTAACCTAATAATAACCCTAAATCTAACTATATCTTTAACCAAAAACGTAATCTAGAACTCCATTAGCAAACGAGATAATATACATATATCGGTTTGAAACCTAATCCCAATTCAATTTTACCCTAAAACCATAACCTAATTTATCTCTAATCATAATTGAACCCTAACCCTAATGTAATTGAATAATAACCCTAATTCTAACTCAAATTGAAATATAATACTAACCCTAACTATAGTTAAACCCATATCATAATCAAGCACAGACCTTGATAATACGCCTAATCTTTACCTAATTGAACCCTACCAATAACCTAGTCTTACCATAATTGAAACCTAACTATAATGTAACCCTAAGCTTAAAATAACCCTCGAATTAAGCCCTAACTACAACTTGAACCCTACTCTAGTCATAATTTAAACACTAGTCCTAACCCTAATCATAAACCTAACCTGAACCATGATGTAAATCTTAACCCTAACCATAACACTAACCTTAACCCTAATGCTAACCATAACCATAATACTCATGATTAAATAAACTTTTATATTATCATTAAATAAAGTTTAATATATCTTACATTTTAGTATTTTCTTTGATCTTGCAACACATATTTAATCTAAAAAATGGTCTAAATAGATATATAAAATTTCATATATCTTTGCGTAATAATATAATAATATTATAATATAATTTATTTTAATAAAAACATACTATATAATATTATATAGTTTTGTTTTGAATTTTTTTATTGTTTCCCATGTTTCTATGCGACTGCTACTAGCTTACATATATTTGATTTTGATCACATATATATAATATGCTGAGAGATATGCTTCTCGAAGCCCCTATTTTTATCATGTACCCTGACCTCTAATAGGCGCCTCGAGAAGGACATCTCTCGGCGTAATATATATATATATATATATATATATATATATATATATATATATATATATATATCAAACATATGTAAGCTAGTAGATATTCTTAGGTTTACAACTAGTAGTGTGGAGTAGCCAGCAATGAATAATCAACCATAAGAGAATGTAACATTAAACCACAACTTTTTGAGTAATTAATTGGTAAATAATCAAATGAGACAAAACAAGGTTCTCTTTTTGAAGGATACAAACAAAATTTGATAATCCAAAATTGATTCTTCAGCTACCACCAAGGTTCTTTATTTATTGTCTCCACCTCCAAAATGTTAATCTGGAATGACTTAGCCAAAACACTGCTCAGAATCGCCAGATTGGAAGCAAATGTGGCCAAGGGAATTACATAGTTACAAGGAGTTTGACTGTTAAGAACCCATATAACACACGAGACTATCGTGGAACATCTACCAATGGTATACCAAAGGACTCCTGATTGTCATATGGGACCACCACCCATGGGTTATCTTTCAGGGAATACACTGATATATGAAGCAATCAAAATTTAATTTCAGAGAAATTATAATTCAACATACATATTGAGTTTGATGTTAAATAATTCCAATTATATAAAATTATCGAGTACATAATTAATAGAATTTGTGGTTTGTGTTGTTATTGTATAGTTATCTCCAGAGACAAGAAGTACTTGAAAGAGTTTCCATTTTGATGATCCACTAGTAGTTTAGGATTTGCTATAGATGTATAGCATGAATTTTAGATCTACATGGCATATAACACATATTGTACTTAGATCTGTATCGCATATGCCATATTTAGTATTTAGATATCTATATAAGATATGCAGAATTTTGTATAGCATTTATTGAGTAGGCATATATATGCCATTTTTGTATACGTACATGCACAATTATTATAAATTTTATTCTACAAAAGTTGATATTCGATCTAATTTTTTTCTCATGTGCAAGTCTTCATGCTTTGAAACTTAAATATTTTAAATGTATAATTAGTTTAAAATGGTTTAGTTATGAACAATAGCATGTTATACAATCTTAATGATATTGTGCTTCAATATAGCTTAGTAATGATGGATAACATTTAATCAAATTTGGATTCAATTTCATGTTCTACTTCCTTTACTATTTCAAAATTTTCATGACGTTCTCAAATAAATTACTTAGTATGCCTAGATGACTATCTAGATTATTTACTTTGTCTATGATCACTAGCTAGATGCTCTACTTTGTTTACTAATGGTGATGTAAAAGAGAGCTTGTCCTAGGGAGGACAACAACTAAACAATAATGGAAATGTTGAAAATCATAAATATTACCTCAAATATGAAATCCTTGGCATGAAGTCTCATACAAGGCTTGTTGTTTCTTAAAATATGTTAATGCACACTTTCATCATGGAGAAAAACATTGTGATTGACCATGCTTGCTCTAACAAATATGTATGCTTGAATCTTTTTCTCCTTGATTGCAAATATGTGCACTTAATTGGCTTTCACCCATAGGATGTGATTGAACTGTGTAGGTTATATTACGATAGAGTTTAAAATGAGAGAGGGAGTTGTATTTATATGTAACTTACACCTTTTGGAATTTAATTTCCAGAGAAGGTTAGCATCTAGGGGAAAAATTTTGCTACTTGCATATTTGACATTCATATTTAAAAACTTGGGGCCAAAATTCTTGGACAAGGGCAATGGGCATCCTAGTCATTTTATTTTGGGTCATGTAAAAGCCCATGAATAGGGTAATGCACCAAGTTTATGGAAATGGCCTTGAAACTAAGAACAATCAAGCATTAATTAGGTATACATTAGACACGACAACCAAACTGGGTCCAAATAAAGTGTCAAAGAGTAAAGGGGTATAATCTACAACAATACATCTCGCCCCCATTTTAGTGGGAGTACTTATGCTCATACTCATGGTAAAGTATGAAGAATAAAAAGATTATTCATTTAGGCATCAAATAGAAAAGAAATAACCAAGCTTTGAAATGTATAGACCACAAGACTTGGAATCTTATCAATCTATAATATCAAGACAAAAGGCAAATATAAAGTGGGTAGTATAGTCAGCATTGGTAACACACACGGATCATGCAAAATCATAAAGTGTAGCATCTAGGGTTAGTAATATACATACAAACTTAGTAGGAGCCATATAAAAAGGACAAGGAATGATATCTAGTACTAGTAAGATCCTCAAATATTTACTAGGAGTCATGTCAAAAACACACAAAGCATGGCCTATAGGACTAGTTAATATCCTCAAATGCTTACTAGGAGCCATGTCCACAAGGAGTCACAAGTAGAAAGTTGCGTTATGCTAGGTGGCTCATGAACAAGGAATGTATCACAAGGCCTAGCCAGTTGTGTTATAATAGGTGAGATTCGTGCCAATGGTGATTACAAGGCCAAGAAAAACTCTCTATTTGCTATGTATTATTTGTAAGATGTTGTAAAAAGGCATCGTGGTAGCACAAACAAGCTCATGTTATGCTGTCACTCAGAAATGCCTTTGTCGGGCACTCTTGGGGTACTATCAGCTGGAAAGACAAGATTATTTTATCTCAATACTTAAAAACTCAAGGGTTTTTCTCCCTTTAATTCTATTTGGAAATCTTGGTAGTCTACTTGAACAAAAATATTTTTAACTTGATCATTCTTTTAGTCATGTGCTAAGTTTTCCTTACTCCTCTATTTGTTGGAATCAATTAGTAAAACAAAATGGCAACCTTCTAGGAACTATTAATGGACTTAAAGAAAAGAACCTATTCAAAAGATGGTCCTCAGAAATGCCTTTGTCAGGCACTCTTGGGGTACTATCAACTGGAAAGACAAGATTATTTTATCTCAATACTTAAAAACTCAAGGGTTTTTCTCCCTTTAATTCTATTTGGAAATCTTGGTAGTCTACTTGAACAAAAATATTTTTAACTTGATCATTCTTTTAGTCATGTGCTAAGTTTTCCTTACTCCTCTATTTGTTGGAATCAATTAGTAAAACAAAATGGCAACCTGCTAGGAACTATTAATGGACTTAAAGAATAGAACCTATTCAAAAAATGCATTCGATTTTTTGGGGATTGATGGGACCCCTCCATCTTCTAATGGAAATAATGTCATCCTCTTATAATTGAATTCCACCTATCGCCATTTGATAAACAACCAATCATTTAAATACAACAACTTATTACTCCTAAGCTTCACATTTTTTTATCCTTGGATTGTCATGGTAACTTTTAATATGATTGGAGATGGCTCAATTCTCACAAAATTCACTTCTTCACCCTCCAAACATTTTACAAACAACTGCTTCCTACTATCAGTATCTCACCTTGTCCTAATAGGAAGAAGAATTGCAGTTTTGTCTAGTCTAAATGGAATAAGTTCAACTGCCAAATCTGGAAGTCCATAGTAGATGATTAGTCTCAACTCTTATAGTGGATTTTCTTTCATGCCAAGATTCCTATTGGTAATTACCTTTGTTTTCCCTAGGCCTACTTGTCCTTTTTGTAACAATATGGAATCCATAAAAATTGCTTTTTGGTTTTGTTCTCATGCTTGTAATTTATGGAACTCATTGTTCACCTCAATGCCTACTTTATTCCCTCGAGCATGGCCTTTAAAAGAAGCTCTCATTGGTGCATCTACCTTTGATATTAAATCTCATACTTGCAAACAAAAGATTTTCAAATAGTATTGGAATATTTTCTTTCTAGCGATCCCTTTTAGCACCATTCTTCCCCTTCGATTATAAACTCAAATAATATATGCTAATTTGTCTCTCCATTTTATCATTTTTGAAAAAACCCCATTCTAATATTTTAAAAAATGAAAAAGACATGTCTTTCTTCTACAATTGCATGCAAATACTAAGGACAATGAAAAAAATTGCATAAACACTGGTGATCACTCACTTTCTTGACAGTTGGCTTGTTCTATGGATATATTGTTGGAATATCAATGATATGAGTTGTTATCTATTAAATGGAACTAATCTATATGTTTATGCTATAGTTGAATGTGTTTTTTGGTAGTTTATATTTGTTGTAGTAGAAGTGTAGCTATTGTAACAATAAATATGATTGTTTGTTTATTTTTCATTGTAGCAAATCTCTTGCTATTATAATAATTTTGCTACCCATTGTTGTTCTCTGACCCGTGAGCATAGATGTGGCTAGAATGTTTTTTCACAATTCTCTCAATCTACTAGATCTTAGGCTCATCACTACCACTATGGTAACTAGAACATCTCAGGTCGACGGTGCTCTACCTCACCCCCACATGGTGGATTTGCCTTCGAGTGGTTGTCGAACAGGGTGTAACTATCTTTTAGTAGCAGTTGGTTGTCAGCTTTGAATATATAGAAAATATTTTATAGCATGTACAATTTTTTTTTTGAATCAAGTCTTAACTCTAATACTACACCAAATTGAACCCTCCTAATTTAATTGAATAATAATTCAAATTGTAACCCTAATTAAACTCAAATCCTAAGCTTAACTATAATTAAACCCCTATCACAATCAATCCCTACTACAATTTAACCCTAACTCTAATTAACTATAACCCATTAAACCCTAACTCTAAGATTTCTCTCTAATTGAGTGTCAAATTTGGTTGTTGTGGGAAACTTCAAAAAAATTTATGACTATCTTTCTAATGTTATCAATCACAACATGGATGCTTAGTAATGACAGATAACATTTAATCAAATTTGGATTCAATTTCATGTTCTACTTCCTTTACTATTTCAAAATATTCATGACGTTCTCAAATTAATTACCTAGTGTGCCTAGATGATTATATATATTATTTACTTTGTCTATGATCACTGGCTATGATGGTCGCACCCACAAAAGGATATGAAGATCGCAGTAAAAACCTTTCCTATGAATTGGGCATTCCAACAGGTGACCATTATCTCTTTCTGTAGACGTTCATTTACTTGTCAAACCAGGGGACGTATACTTTAAATGGCGCAACAAAATATATGCACTAGGAACTTATTTTGGTCAACTCTTAGAGAAAATACATACTGAAAAGAAATCCTACCTACGCTACAGGAAGGAAATGAAAAGCTTTTTAACTCAACTATGATTTGATTACAATAGAAACCATAATAAATACAACTGAAACACAAACTATGAACTGGCCTTATGTTGCAGGAACAGACACAGTGATGGATTCCTTGTGCTGCAGGAGCAATGTAAAGCTGAGTTTGTATAAAAACTTTAAAGATGAAAGAAAACTGAAGCTTAACAAGAAAGAACAACTAACTAACTAGCTATAGATACCTACTAAGTGGGCCCCCTTAGCAAGCATCTCCTGATTACGCAGATATGAAACTCAGAACTTCATTGAACTTTATTCATAAAAACAGAATGATATACATTGTTTTGTTGATATGGAAACTAACAACAAACTCTGCTTCTGGTTAAATAGATTTTGTATTTCATTATCATCTTGATTCTTACATGATATCTACTACTCTTATTCTATCCTTCTCTTGCCTCTCTCTCGTGCAGGAGGAGAAGCTTTATTTAAAAACAGGGGAGCAACTAACTAACTAACTCCATTAAAGAAAGATGTGGAAGTAAAATATATCCTCGAATCAAGGAACAAACTTCATAAGTGAGTTTATGCGTTCAACCCGATCCAGAGAGAATCTAGCACTCCACTCTTTCTCATTAAAATTCTTTCCCATGATTTCAGTCAAAGAGTCTTTGCCGGAGCTTCCTCGAAGTCGTGCAGGAAATGGACCTTACTGCAAGGCCGAGATTGGCTGCGCTTGACTCGATTATTCTTCAACAACCGGCGAAACAAAAGGTAATAGGCAATGGAAAAGGCATATGGCACATACACGATATCCATTCATTAATCACACATTTTAAATTTACTTCATCATTCAAAAACTGTATACGATATACCAGTCATTTTAGGGAGTCAACGGAGCAATAAATGAAATCAAGTCAATCACAAAGAGCTGCAGGAATATAAAAGTCTCTTGCTACAAGATATCCCAAAAAGGTTTCACAAAGTTTGAACATCCATGAAATAACAAAAGTAAAGGCATTTAAAAGTTTTATCAAAACATCCAAATTATGAGCATATTTTCAGCTCATCACTGCCCCCTACTTAGCCCAATGCTGGTCCTCCAGCATTAACTTTCTTGGTTGTTTCTCTGAAGTCGGTGGTTGCTACATGACTCTGAAACAGATTTTTAAACTTGTAATAAAATCCTCTGAAATCCCAGCATTTTTCATACCTTTGGTCTTCTAATTCATTGTTGAGTTTTGTAGCCTGGTGAGGATAAAGTGGCCACATTAGCACAGGGGGTCTGAATGTCAGCGGTAACCACAGTTCAAATCTTGTTTGAAGTCCCAATTGAATATATCTGCTAGTTCGTTTGAGAGCTGCTGTAAAATTTAAGGGACTATGCGGTTCTGACTTTCTTAACCCAACAGTTAACCTTTCCCATCTCTTCTCACTTCTGGAGAATGCCAATTTCCAAAATGAATATTGTTGTGCCTGGAATTCATCATATACCTGTTTTCTGATATCAAATATTTTCCCTCTTGCTGAAACATTATTAACACCATATGTCAGAGAAAATCAATCTTTCAACATTGCATAAGGATTTGAACTGTGAGATCGTAATGGAACAGGCTCTGTTTTCTCAACTTCCTCATATGTTTCCCATTGCCTGCCATAATTTGCCTCATTTGTTGCCCATGACATAAATGCTCTTAAATGAATATCACCAATATATAGAAGAGGATTCTATTCTGTTTCAAATGGTATTAAAAAGCCATGCAAATAGAATTCACAGAGAGAATTCCTTAACCAGTTAGGGGCTGCCTGGTATGCTTCATAGAAGTCTTTAGCGTTATGAATTATAGGATCTTGGTTTTTAGAAATTCTCATTAATTGGAACCATAAAAACTGTTCTTTAAGGCACAGAGCATAAACTCTAGGTGGGGGTCTACATTCCATAATCTGGCCAGTTACTTTCAACATTTCGTCTGTTTTTGCTTTCAACTCAGCAATTTTTTGCTTCTGACTTTCAATTTTCTTATTTAATTTCTTCTTTTCTATTTCCCATAGACTTTGCTGCATGACAGTCTGAGCTATGTATCGGAAAGTTAGGGTTTGCACTATAATTGTTTCCCAATTAGCTTTAACATATTCTCGAAACTCTATTAAAAATATTTTCTTATACACAACAATGGCTTTGCAAACTTCAGGATGAGATACAACTTCACTAGGCACATTTGATTGTTCAGTCTATTCTTCCTCTTGCTGTAAGATAAATTCTTTTTGTTCCTGTGGTGGAGAAGCCTGTGCTTTCTCCGAAAATTGCATAGTAGCAGTAGCCAAATCATCAAGATTTGGTAACCCTTGCTCATTATGCCCTGTTTCTTTTGTCTCAACTTGTTCCACTTCAGGAACGATCGAACTCTGGGCACCATTTTCGGACACATTCTGAGAAACATTAAATTCAGACTCAATAGATTCTTCTGAAATTACAATCACCTCTGGTTGTGGTGAAGCAGTGGAGGTCTTAGATTGTTTCCTTGCGAACACCCTTCTTGACACTGATGCGGCAGCAGGAGGAGTTCCAACAGTTTTCCTCTTCTTTCTTTGCTTAGAGGGCTTTGCCCTACCAGAGGATGATGGCGAACTAGAAATAGCAACAGGCGTTACTGTAGGAGAAACAGCTGCAGGGGAAGGTGCTGCAGGAGAAGGGCATTGCCTTTTCCAAGAACGAGGGTCAGATTCTGGGGACCCTTCTACCTTTGTTTTTCCCTTCTCACTCCTAGTGGCAGACCTAGTTTGAATCCTAGCAGAGGATTTAGGTACGAAAGCTGTAGGACTAGGTGCTATAGGAGTAGATGACCCTTACCCTGTTTTACTGGTAGATGGACTTTCTTTCTTCTTTTCTGAGGCCGTGGGTTAAGTACCCTAGGAGGTTGTGGAATTTGCAAACTCTATTGGGCAACAAATTGTTGCCAGGAGAGAGATGAGACATCCCTTAAAGAGTGCTCAATCAGTAATTTAATGAGGCCATGATGAGTGACAGAACTATCTTTTCCTTGTTGAGTTTCGTGGACATTGTGTTCTAAAAATTTTAACAAGAAATTCAGAACATTTATAACTAACCCATGCCTCATATGGCTCAATAATTTGAAATGATGAGAATGCAGATAGAAAAAACGGTCTTCACAGGTCAAATACCTGATTATGTAAATAGCATACTCTGAATAAGGAGGAGGCAACGATACGCGCTTGCATCCCTGCTTGGAGACTTCCAGAGGTCCATCAGTAGGCATTGAAAACTTAGCCCTTGCTACTGCAGCGTCTGAAGAAAAGTTTTCTCCAACGGCTGGAAGCCCAGTTACTTCTGCAATTCTGTTTCCGGTTGCAACAACCGTTAGACCCCATACGGTGGATTCCCCTTCAGAAAGGGTCCTCAAAAATTCTGCAGCAGCCTCCTCATTGAAATCATTTAAGCTCAAAAAAATAATTTAACCATCCACAGAGGCTGAATGCGTGGACTGTTTGTGGATTTTGCCATAATGTTTCATGAGCTATAGGCTCATGTCGCACCAACTGACCACCCATGTTTTCAGTTTTCCTTCAGTTGAACTCAATTCCTTGGTGAAGATTCAAATTCACTGCTTCCCTTCAGTTCTGGTTTCTTTCTTTTTTCGTGCCGTCACATTACTTTCTTTCTTTTCCAAAAATGAACTTTTTTGAACAAGCAGTCTTAATCATGATTATGCAATAAAGAAAGACATGCGATCATAGTTGGAAAGTACCAGAAAAGTATTAAAGAAGATTATTTTGCAGTTATGGCAGCGACGAAAAGACAGGTTTTAAAAGATAGATTACCCCGCCCCCTACTTAAAATATGACATGTGTCCTCACATGTCGCAAAGAACAGGCAGAAGTTCAGGCAATAATGACTGGTACATGCATATCAAAAAATGAATAGAATGAAATAAATCAAATATGTGATAAAAAAAGATATGGCGTACCTTTGATAATTGCACGTACGTGTGAAGAAATATGATGGCAGCTGCATAGATTGACAAGTGGAAAAGATATTTTAATTAAGCTTGATGCGGATGGATGACGTGGATGGGTGTAATGGATGGATGAAATGAATAAATGAAATGAATGGATGGAAGTGAAAGAAGTGAAATGGGGACGATAAATGAGAATGGAGAAAAGGGGTTTCCTTTTGCAAAAAAAAAGAAAACCTTTATTATGGGCATGCTTTTTAAAAATTACGGTGACGCTGTAGGAGAAAGGCAAAAGCCTTCGGCTGCAGGAAGAGTAGTGGGAGGAACCTGAATGAACTGCTGCATGAATTCTTCCTTGGAGACTGGTTTGTGGTATAACCGGAGTCGGTGGCCATTCACCAGCAATTTGAAGCGGACTGGGTCTATTGTTACCAGCTGTACAGCTCCATTGTCAAACACATTTTCAACTTCATAGGGGCCTAGCCAACGTGTTGTGAGCTTACCTTCGTTTTCTTGATATTTGAAATCATATAACAGAGCCCAATCTCCAGTAGAAAATTTCCTGGTTTTGATGTGCTGATCATGCCATTTTTTCCTTTGCTGTTAGATTGCTTCTGTATGCTGCAGGGCGGCTTTTCTTATTTCGTCCAAAGCATTTAGCTGCAGGAGATGGTCCTTCTGTGCTTTAGATATGTCTATATTGAGTTCAAGAGCTGTCCTCAAAGTTTTGTGTTCAAATTCTATGGATAACATGACTGTTTTCCCATAAAGCAGCTCAAAAGGTGTAAACCCAGTTGTTATTTTCCATGTAGTTCTGTAAGCCCAAACTGCTTCAGGAAGTCTATTGCTCAAATATTTTCTATGTATCTATACTGTCTTTGTGAGGATCGCCTCAATTTCTCTGTTTGTTACTTCTGCCTGACCATTGGCTTGAGGGTGATAAGGGTTGGACTTCCTATGTTTGATTTTATATTCATTCATTAGTGCTGTGATGAGATTAGATGTAAACTGAGCTCCTTGATCGGTTACAAGCTCTCTGGGAACCCCAAACCTTGTGAAAATTTGTTCATACAGAAACTTAGCAACTTTGTTATCTCGAGCATGAGCCATAGCTGTTACCTCAACCCATTTTGTTACATAGTCCGTGCAAACTAGAATGTATGACTTTCCATTTGATGGTGGATCAATTGGTCCTACAAAATCCATCCCCCATTTATCAAAAGGGGTGACTATTATCTGTGGATGTAGTGGCATTTCATCAGATTTAGTTGGTCTTCCCATACGCTGGCATTTGTCACAGTTTCTTGTATAGGCCACAACATCCTTATGTAATGTTGGCCAGTAGTACCCTGTTGTAAGAACTTTCATTGATGTTCTTTTTGCTGCAAAATGTCCTCCACATGGTTCATCATGGCAAGCATGCAATATGTCATAAGTTTCATCTTCTCTTACACATCTTCGCATTACCTGATTAGCTCCAGTATAAAACAAACTATTTGCAATCTAGGAAAAGTTAAAACTTTTCTCTATTAACAACTTCTTTTCTTTTGGAGAAAAGTAGTCTGGTATTCTGTTTGCTGCTAAATAATTGGCAATGTCTGCATACCAGGGTATATGTGCAGTGATGGAAAACAAGTGTTCATCTGGGAACTTATCATCAATGATCTCATGTTCAACAGGTGTATCTGATTGGAGTCTTGATAAAAAGTAAGCTACAACATTAGCTCTCCCTGGTTTGTCAATTATGGAAATATAAAATTCTTGTAACAACAAGAGCCAATGTGCCAACCTACCAGAAATGGCAGGTTTGTTCATCAGATATTTGATTGCTGCATGGTCAGTATGGACGAATATCTGATAACCTGACATAATGTCTAAATTTATTCAAAGCATATACTACTGCAAGCAACTCCTTTTCTGTGACAGTATAGTTGAGCTCAGGACCTTGAAGGTTCTTGCTGATAAAGTAAATAGCATGTTCAACTGAATTTTCTTTCTGATTCAGAACTCCTCTTATGCCAAAGTCAGAAGTATCAGCATGTATATGAAAAGGCAAATTCCATTTTGGACCTTGAAGAATAGGGGCTTTAGGAAGCAAGTCCTTTAATTGCAGGAAAGATTTTTCACAGGCCTCTGTCCACTCAAATTGGGAATCCTTTGTTAACAGAGCATAAAGTGGACTGGCAATTTTACTGAAGTTTATTATAAACCTTCTATAATATCCTGCATGACCAAGAAAATTTCTGACATCTTTCTGTTTTGCAGGAGTTTGTAAATTCTGAATTACTTCAATTTTAGCAAGGTCAACCTGAATTCCATTTTTTGAAACATGATGACCTAGAACAATACCTTCTTCCATCATTAGAAAACACTTCTCACTGTTTAGAGACAAATTTTGCTCTCTACATCTTTTCAATACTTTTTCTAAATTTAGCAGTGCTTCTTCAAATGTGACTCCATAGGCAGTGAAATCATCCATGTAAATCTCCATACATTCATGAGATATATCAGCAAAGATACTAATTACTGCTCTTTGAAATGTTACTGAAGCATTGCATAAGCCAAAAGGCAAGACCGAATAAGCAAATGTTCCCCATGGACAGGTAAAAGTGGTCTTATCTTGATCTTCAGGGGCTATTTTTATCTGATTGTATCCACTGTAACCATCCAGAAAGGAAAAATATCTTTTGCCAGATAGTGAGTCTAATACTTGATCTACAAAAAGTAGTGGAAAGTGATCTTTTTTAGTAGCATTGTTCAATTTTCTGTAATCGACACATACTCTCCATTTTCCACCTTTCTTGGGAACAATAACTAAGAGAGAAACCCATTGACTGTCAGAGATTGGATAAATAAAGCCAGCATCAAGCAATTTTTGAAGTTCACTTTTAACTATTTCCGTAAGTGCTGGATTTACTCTTCTTTGAGGTTGTCTAATTGGTGAATAATCTTCTTTGATATATTTCCTATGAGTACAAACTTGAGGATCTATTCCTTGCATGTCCCCATATTCCCATGCAAAAGCTTTATGATGTTCTTGTAGCATCTTTAATAGGTCAACCTGTTGAGACTGTGACAACTTATTATTGATATTCAAACAATGACCTTGAGACAATTCTATCTGTTCCGTGAGATCACTCATAGAGTCTATAGGTAATGTTTGTATCTCTTGTGGAAGCAAATTATGAAAAATCGCTGGAAGTTTAGGCAGTGAATTTTCAAAATCTGATTGCTGTGGGAAATATTGTAAATGAGTATCATTTGGTTCAGATGAACCACCTTTATCAAATTTGTTTTGTAGAATTTGAAACAATAAGGCATCTTCACTCTGAAGTTGTGAGAATGGGTCATTTTGAATCATCATTAATTGAGCCAAGGAATTAGTTTTTTCAATTTCCTCCCCCACATCTGGTGAAATAGGTTGGGACAAATCTGGCTGAGGTCTAGCAGGAGGATACAGAGCCAATTTCTTTGTGGACTGCCTATCAGAAATGGTCATATCTCTAGAACGACATCCTATAAAAGCATCGACGGTTGCTAACCATGGTCTACCAAGAATAACTGGATACCCTCCTAAAGTTGCCTTAACTGATAATATTGTGAAATCAGCAGGGTACTCCCAAGATTCAAGAATGACAATTACATCTTCTACAATCCCATCAGGCTTAACTGTGGAACTGTCTGCAAGCTGCAGAACTGTGGGTGTAGACCTAATGTTTGAAATGTTCAGGGAGTCCATAGTATGCTTTGTCATGACATTAATGGCAGCACCTAAATCAATTAAAACATTTTTTACAACTTGGCCATTTACATTTATCTGTACTACAGGACTTTCAGGGTCAATATATTTTGGAATAACTACATTTCCCAACATTATATCAACCAATTTTCCTAAGACATGAATCGTTTGAGGGTCCTTTTTCTTTCATCCAAGCTTCTTTAAACAGGCTTCTTTAATAGCTTTTCCAAAAATAGGAATATCTTTAATAGCCTGAAATAAAAGAATTTGAATCTGCACATTTTTGAGCTGATCCATAATGTCAAAAGTGGGTTGTTCCATGGGTTTATATGCAGTACGTTGCAACCTCTGAGGAAAAGGTGGGTTATCCTGATTTTGTAGAATAGGCTCCTTAGGAACGGTATCTGTTATTGGCATGTGCTCAGTAGGAACAACAGGTGTAGTAGGTTCTTCATGGGGAGGATCTGATATTTCAGTAATCCGAAATAGTTTTGGAGTAGGTAAAGTAGTTCCAGACCTCAAATGGATGCCATTAATGTTTAAGGCATAAGCTTGATATTGGTTGGCTTCAGCAAGATACGCAGGCTGCTGAGGTTTATTATTGGGATTGGGCATTGGCTGGGCAGGCATAGGCGTTTGTTTTGGAGGTCCAGGGTTTGTGGCAGTTACTGCAGGAGGCGGCATAAGGGCTTGTCGTTGCGGTTGTGGAAGCTGCAGGAATCCAGAGGATTGGTTTTGCCATTCTTGAGAGCCTCGCCATTGAGAATTTTGCTGCCAATTTCCTGAAGGTGGGTTCCATTGCCCTTGTGGCTGCTGCCATCCTCCTTGAGGGGGTTGCCATTGCTAGTTCTGATAATTAGGCCAATTTGGTTGAGGTGGGTTCCAGGATGGTGGTGGTCCATATGCATGTTGCCATTGATTATTATATCCAGAATAAGAATTACCAAAAGTTAAAGGGTCTTGAGGAATACCTTGTCTCTGGGCCCATGGTCTCCTTTGTGCAACAAAGAACATGTGATCATCATCTCCTTCTACTGGTTTAAAGTCAGTAGGTAGTTGTTTAGCTTCCAAATTAGCCACCATCTTGCATCTGCAATCACGCTTCTTTTGTCTGCAGTATGGACAAAACTCGGCCAAAACTGCGTCAGCCTCCTCATGTTTCTTTCGAGCTTGCATAGTGTCCAGTTGCGTAGCCATATTATTAATGATGTCCTTCTTGAAGTCAGATAGCAAATTTGTTATCTCTTTTCGGGAAACTCCGCCAGAAGAAGACTTCCCTATTGTAGCATGATGACCTCTACCTTTCTTAACTATTTCTCGAGAGTAGTTAAGACATATTTTCTTTATATCATCCCAAGGCACCTGGGTTATATCACCTCCTCCTATCAGGTCTAGGGCATCTATACAAGCATCACTGATTCCCTTTAGAAACAACAGTTTCTGAGAGTCCTCATTGAGAATATGGTTTGAGTTCCTCTGTAGTGCAAACAAGAATCTAGAAATGTAATCTTCCAGACTTTCATCCTCCTTCTGCTGAATTCGGAATATATCATCACCCTTGTTGGCACTCTTACAATATTCCTTATACTTTTCAAGGAATTTTGTCTGCATGACCTCCCAACTATCAACTACACCTCTTCCCAGACTCATGAACCATCTGAGAGCTCCTTCCTTCAAGGTGGAAGGGAATAACTTCAATTTATGAGCGTCTGTGTTGTAGTCATAACTGCGACAGAGGACATCAAATTCAAACAGAAAGGTTTCTGGGTCCTCTGTGACCAGGCCATAAAACTTTGGAAGCAAAGAAGAGGGAATGTTTTTAAGATTGTCAGTATCTCCCTGGGGAACAATAGGAAACTCAAATGCAGGAGGCGGATTATTGGGTTGATTATTTGCCATGTTTGGTTGCTGGAATAACAGAGAGAATGGATTTTCCTCAGATTCGTTGTTAGCTGGATCAAATGGTAGTTCAATAAACAGATTTTCAGGGATGAACCTTCCCAGTGTGTCTCTTCTTCTTCTATGCATGCAATATAATGAATGGTGGCTTGAAAAATATAGAAAATTTTACTAACAAGCTAAACTAATGCCAAAAATGACTTCTGATAAACTTGTAGCTAGACACCATCCCCGGCAGTGGCGCCAAAAATGATGGTCGCGCCCACAAAAAGATATGAAGATCATAGTAAAAACCTTTCCTGGGAATTGGGCATTCCAACAGGTGACCATTATCTCTTTCTGTAGACGTTCATTTACTTGTCAAACCAGGGGACGTATACTTTAAATGGCGCAGCAAAATATATGCACTAGGAACTTATTTTGGTCAACTCTTAGCGGAAATACATACTGAAAAGAAATCCTACCTACGCTACAGGAAGGAAATGCAAAGCTTTTTAACTCAACTATGATTTGATTACAACAGAAATCATAATAAATACAACTGAAACACAAACTATGAACTGGCCTTATGCTGCAGGAACAGACACAGTGATGGATTCCTTGTGCTGCAGGAGCAATGTAAAGTTGAGTTTGTATAAAAACTTTAAAGATCAAAGCAAACTGAAGCTTAACGAGAAAGAATAACCAACTAACTAGCTACAGATACCTACTAAGTGGGCCCCCTTAGCAAGCATCTCCTAATTACGTAGATATGAAACTCAGAACTTCATTGAACTTTATTCATAAAAACAGAATGATATACATTGTTTTGTTGATATGGAAACTAACAACAAACTCTGCTTCTGGTTAAACAGATTCTGTATTTCATTATCATCTTGAATCTTACATGATATCTACTACTCTTATTCTATCCTTCTCTCGCCTCTCTCTCGTGCAGGAGGAGAAGCTTTATTTAAAAACAGGGGAGCAACTAACTAACTAACTCCATTAAAGAAAGACGTGGAAGTAAAACATATCCTTGAATCAAGGAACAAACTTCATAAGTGAGTTTATGCGTTCAACCCGATCCAGAGAGAATCTAGCACTCCACTCTTTGTCATTAAAATTTTTTCTCATGATTTCAGTCAAAGAGTCTTTGCCGGAGCTTCCTCGAAGTCGTGCAGGAAATGGACTTTACTACAAGGCCGAGATTGGTTGCGCTTGACTCGATTATTCTTCAACAACCTGCGAAACAAAAGGTAACAGGCAATAGAAAAGGCGTATGACACATACACGATATCCATTCATTAATCACACATTTTAAATTTACTTCATCATTCAAAAACTGTATACGATATACCAGTCATTTTAGGGAGTCAACGGAGCAATAAATGCAATGAAGTCAATCACAAAGAGCTGCAGGAATATAAAAGTCTCTTACTACAGGATATCCCAAAAAGGTTTCACAAAGTCTGAACATCCATGAAATAACAAAAGTAAAGGCATTTAAAAGTTTTATCAAAACATCCAAATTATGAGCATATTTTAAGCTCATCACTGCCCCCTACTTAGCCCAATGCTGGTCCTCCAGCATTAACTTTCCTGGTTGTTTCTCTGAAGTCGGTGGCTGCATGACTCTGAAACGGATTTTTAAACTTTTAATAAATTCCTCTGAAATCCCGACATTTTTCATACCTTTGGTCTTCTAATTCATTGTTGAGTTTTGTAGCCTGGTGAGGATAAAGTGGCCACATTAGCACAAGGGGTCTGAATGTCAGCGGTAACCACAGTTCAAATCTTGTTTGAAGTCCCAATTGAATATATCTGTTGGTTCGTTTGAGAGCTGCTGTAAAATTTAAGGGACTATACAGTTCTGACTTTCTTAACCCAACAGTTAACTTTTCCCATCTCTTTTCACTTCTGGAGAATGCCAATTTCCAAAATGAATATTGTTGTGCCTAGAATTCATCATATAGCTATTTTCTGATATCAAATATTTTCCCTCTTGCTGAAACATTATTAACACCATATGTCAGAGCAAACCAATCTTTCAACATTGCATAAGGATTTGAACTGTGAGATCGTAATGGAACAGGCTCTTTTTTCTCAACTTCTTCATATGTTTCCCATTGCCTGCCATAATTTGCCTCATTTGCTGCCCATGACATAAATGCTCTTAAATGAATATCACCAATATATAGAAGAGGATTCCATTCTGTTTCAAATGGTATTAAAAAGCCATGCAAATAGAATTCACAGAGAGAATTCCTTAACCAGTTAGGGGCTGCCTGGTATGCTTCATAGAAGTCTTTAGCGTTATGAATTATAGGATTTTGGTTTTTGGAAATTCTCATTAATTGAAACCATAAAAACTATTCTTTAAGGCACAGAGCATAAACTCTGGGTGGGGGTCTACATTCCATAATCTGGCCAGTTACTTTCAACATTTCGTCTGTTTTTGCTTTCAACTCAGCAATTTTTTGCTTCTGACTTTCAATTTTCTTATTTAATTTCTTCTTTTCTATTTCCCATAGACTTTGCTGCATGACAGTCTGAGCTATGTATCGGAAAGTCAGGGTTTGCAATGTAACTGTTTCCCAATTAGCTTTAACATATTCTCGAAACTCTATTGAAAATGTTTTCTTATACACAACAATGGCTTTGCAAACTTCAAGATGAGATACAACTTCACTAGGCACATTTGATTGTTCAGTCTGTTCTTCCTCTTGCTGTAAGATAAATTCTTCTTGTTCCTGTGGTGGAGAAGCCTGTGCTTTCTCCGAAAATTGCATAGCAGCAGTAGCCAAATCATCAAGATTTGGTAACCCTTGCTCATTATGCCCTGTTTCTTTTGTCTCAACTTGTTTCACTTCAGGAAGGATCGAACTCTGGGCAGCATTTTCGGACACATTCTGAGAAACATTAAATTCAGACTCAATAGATTCTTCTGAAATTACAATCACCTCTGGTTGTGGTGAAGCAGGGGAGGTCTTAGATTGTTTCCTTGCGGACACCCTTCTTGACACTGATGCGGCAGTAGGAGGAGTTCTGGCAGTTTTCCTCTTCTTTGTTTGCTTAGAGGGCTTTGCCCTACCAGAGGATGACGATGAACTAGAAATACCAATAGGCATTGCTGTAGGAGAAACAGCTGCAAGGGAAGGTGCTGCAGGAGAAAGGCATTGCCTTTTCTGAGAACGAGGGTTAGATTCTGGGAACCCTTCTACCTTTGCTTTTCCGTTCTCACTCCTAGTGGCAGACCTAGTTTGAATCCTAGCAAAGGATTCCGATACGAAAGCTACAGGACCAGGTGCTACAAGAGTAGATGACCCTTACCCTGTTTTACTGGTAGATGGACTTTCTTTCTTCTTTTTCTGAGGCCGTGGGGTAAGTACCCTATGAGGTTGTGGAATTTGCAAACTTTTTTGGGCAACAAATTGTTGCCAAGAGAGAGATGAGACATCCCTTAAAGAGCGCTCAATCAGTAATTTAGTGAGGCCATGATGAGTGACAGAATTATCTTTTCCTTGTTGAGTTCCGTGGGCATTGTGTTCTAAAAATTTTAACAAGAAATTCGGAATATTTATAACTAACCCATGCCTCATATGGCTCAATAATTTGAAATGATGAGAATGCAGATAGGAAAAATGGCTTTCACAGGTCAAATACCTGATTATGTAAATAGCATACTCTGAATAAGGAGGAGGCAACGATACGCAGTTGCATCCCTGTTTGGAGACTTCGAGAGGTCCATCAATAGGCATTGAAAACTCGGCCCTTGCTACTGCAGCGTCTGAAGAAAAATTTTCTCCAACGGCTGGAAGCCCAGTTACTTCTGCAATTCTGTTTTCGGTTGTAACAACCGTTAGACCCCATACGGTGGCTTCCCCTTCAGAAAGGGTCCTCAGAAATTCTGCAACAGCCTCCTCATTGAAATCATTTAAGCTCAAAAAAATAATTTAACCATCCACAGAGGCTGAATGCGTGGACTGTTTGCGGATTTTGCAATAATGTTTCATGAGCTGTAGGCTCATGTCGCACCAACTGACCACCCATGTTTTGAGTTTTCCTTCAGATGAACTCAATTCCTTGGTGAAGATTCAAATTCACTGCTTTCCTTCTGTTTTGGTTTCTTTCTTTTTTCGTGCTGTCACATTACTTTCTTTCTTTTCCAAAAATGAACTTTTTTGAACAAGTAGTCTTAATCATGATTATGCAATAAAGAAAGACATGCGATCATAGTTGGAAAGTACTAGAAAAGTATTAAAGAAGATTATTTTGCATTTATGGCAGCAGCGAAAAGACAGGTTTTAAAAGATAGATTACCCCACCCCCTACTTAAAATATGACATGTATCCTCACATGTCGCAAAGAACAGGTAGAAGTTCAGGCAATAATGACTGGTACATGCATATCAAAAAATGAATAGAATGAAATAAATCAAATATGTGATAAGAAAAGATATGGTGTACCTTTGATAATTGCACGTACGTGTGAAGAAATATGATGGCAGCTGCATAGATTGACAAGTAGAAAAGATATTTTAATTAAGCTTGATGCGGATGGATGACGTGGATGGGTGTAATGGGTGGATGAAATGAATAAATGAAATGAATGGATGGAAGTGAAAGAAGTGAAATGGAGGTCATAAATGAGAATGGAGAAAAGGGGTTTCTTTTTGCAAAAAAAAAGAAAACCTTTATTATGGGCATGCTTTTTAAAAATTATGGTGACGCTGTAGGAGAAAGGCAAAAGCCTTCAGCTGCAGGAAGAGTAGTGGGAGGAACCTGAATGAACTGCTGCATGAATTCTTCCTTAGAGACTGGTTTGTGGTATAACCAGAGTCGGTGGCCATTCACCAGCAATTTGAAGCAGACTGGGTCTATTGTTACCAGCTGTACAGCTCCATTGTCGAACACATTTTCAACTTCATAGGGGCCTAGCCAACGTGTTGTGAGCTTACCTTGGTTTTCTTGATATCTGGAATCATATAACAGAGCCCAATCTCCAGTAGAAAATTTCCTGGTTTTGATGTGCTGATCATGCCATTTTTTCCTTTGCTGTTGGATTGCTTCTGTATGCTGCAGGGCGGCTTTTCTCATTTCGTCCAAAGCATTTAGCTGCACGAGACGGTCCTTCTGTGCTTCAGATATGTCTATATTGAGTTCAAGAGCTGTCCTCAAAGTTTTGTGTTCAAATTCTATGGGTAACATGGCTGTTTTCCCATAAAGCAGCTCAAAAGGTGTAAATCCAGTTGTTGTTTTCCATGTAGTTCTGTAAGCCCAAACTGCTTCAGGAAGTCTATTGCTCCAATCTTTTCTATGTATCTGTACTGTCTTTGTGAGGATCATCTCAATTTCTCTGTTTGTTACTTCTGCTTGATTATTGGCTTGAGGGTGATAAGGGCTGGACTTCCTATGTTTGATTTTATATTCATTAATTAGTGTTGTGATGAGATTAGATGTAAACTGAGCTCCTTGATCGGTTACAAGCTCTCTAGGAACCCCAAACCTTGTGAAAATTTGTTCATATAGAAACTCAGCAACTTTGTTATCTCGAGCATGAGCCATAGCTGTTACCTCAACCCATTTTGTTACATAGTCCGTGCAAACTAGAATGTATGACTTTTCATTTGATGGTGGATCAATTGGTCCTACAAAATCCATCCCCCATTTATCAAAAGGGGTGACTATTATCTGTGGATGTAGTGGCATTTCATCAGACTTAGTTGGTCTTCCCATACGCTGGCATTTGTCACATTTTCTTGTATAGGTCACAACATTATTATGTAATGTTGGCCAGTAGTACCCTGTTGTAAGAACTTTTATTGATGTTCTTTTTTCTGCAAAATGTCCTCCACATGGTTCATCATGGCAAGCATGCAATATGTCATAAGTTTCATCTTCTCTTACACATCTTCGCATTACCTGATCAGCTCCAGTATAAAACAAACTATTTGCAATCCAGGAAAAGTTAAAACTTTTCTGTATTAACAACTTCTTTTCTTTTGGAGAAAAGTAGTCTTGTATTCTGTTTGCCGCTAGATAATTGGCAATGTCTGCATACCAGGGTATATGTGCAGTGATGGAAAAAAAGTGTTCATCTGGGAACTTATCATCAATGATCTCATGTTCAACAGGTGTAGTTGATTGGAGTCTTGATAAAAAGTCAGCTACAATATTAGCTCTCCCTGGTTTGTCAATTATGGAAATATCAAATTCTTGTAACAACAGGAGCCAACGTGCCAACCTACCAGAAATGGCAGGTTTGTTCATCAGATATTTGATTGCTGCATGGTCAGTATGGACAAATATCTGATAACCTGTGACATAATGTCTAAATTTAATCAAAGCATATACTACTGCAAGCAACTCCTTTTCTGTGACAGTATAGTTGAGCTCAGGACCTTGAAGGTTCTTGCTAATAAAGTAAATAGCATGTTCAACTGAATTTTCTTTCTGATTCAGAACTGCTCCTATGCCAAAGTCAGAAGTATCAGCATGTATGTGAAAAGGCAAATTCCATTTTGGACCTTGAAGAACAGGGGCTTTAGTAAGCAAGTCCTTTAATTGCAGGAAGGATTTTTCACAAGCCTCTGTCCACTCAAATTGAGAATCCTTTGTTAACAGAGCATAAAGTGGACTGGCAATTTTTTTGAAGTCTTTTATAAACCTTCTATAATACCCTGCATGACCAAGAAAACTTCTGACATCTTTCTGTTTTGCAGGAGTTTGTAAATTCTGAATTACTTCAATTTTAGTAGGGTCAACCTGAATTCCATTTTTTGAAACATGATGACCTAGAACAATACCTTCTTCCATCATTAGAAAACACTTCTCACTATTTAGAGACAAATTTTGCTCTTTACATCTTTTCAATACTTTTTCTAAATTTAGCAATGCTTCTTCAAATGTGACTCCATAGGCAATGAAATCATCCATGTAAATCTCCATACATTCATGAGATATATCAGCAAAGATACTAATTACTGCTCTTTGAAATGTTGCTGGAGCATTGCATAAGCCAAATGGCAAGAACGAATAAGCAAATGTTCCCCATGGACAGGTAAAAGTTGTCTTATCTTGATCTTCAGGGGCTATTTTTATCTGATTGTATCCATTGTAACCATCCAAAAAGGAAAAATATCTTTTGCCAGACAGTGAGTCTAATACTTGATCTACAAAAGGTAGTGGAAAGTGATCTTTTTTAGTAGCATTGTTCAATTTTCTGTAATCGACACATACTCTCCATTTTCCACCTTTCTTGGGAACAATAACTAAGGGAGAAACCCATTGACTGTCAGAGATTGGATAAATAAAGCTAGCATCAAGCAATTTTTGAAGTTCACTTTTAACTATTTCCCTAAGTGCCGGATTTACTCTTCTTTGAGGTTGTCTAATTGGTGAACAATCTTCTTTGATATATTTCCTATGAGTACAAACTCGAGGATCTATTCCTTGCATGTCCCCATATTCCCATGCAAAAGCTTTATGATGTTCTTGTAGCATCTTTAATAGGTCAACCTGTTGAGACTGTGACAACTTATTATTGATATTCAAACAATGACCTTGAGACAATTCTATCTGTTCCGTGAGATCACTCATAGAGTCTACAGGTAATGTTTGTATCTCTTGTGGAAGCAAATTATGAAAAATCGTTGGAAGTTTAGGCAGTGAATTTTCAGAATCTGATTGCTGTAGGAAATATTGTAAATAAGTATCATTTGGTTTAGATGAACCACCTTTATCAAAGTTGTTTTGTAGAATTTGAAACAATAAGGCATCTTCACTCTAAAGTTTTGAGAATGGGTCATTTTGAATCATCATTAATTAAGCCAAGGAATTGGTTTCTTCAATTTCCTGCCCCACATCTGGGCAAAGAGGTTGGGACAAATCTGGCTGAGGTCTAGCAGGAGGATACAGAGCCAATTTCTTTGTGGACTGCCCATCAGAAATGGTCATATCTCCAGAATGACATCCTATAAAAGCATCAGCAGTTGCTAACCATAGTCTACCAAGAATAACTAGATACCTTCCTAAAGTTGCCTTAATTGATAATATTGTGAAATCAGCAGGGTACTCCCAAGATTCAAGAATGACAATTACATCTTCTACAATCCCATCAGGCTTAACTGTGGAACTGTCTGCAAGCTGCAGGACTGTGGGTGTAGACCTAATTTTTGAAATGTTTAGGGAGTCCATAGTATGCTTTGTCATGACATTAATGGCAGCACCTAAATCAATTAAAATTTTTTTTACAACTTGGCCATTTACATTTATCTGTACTACTGGACTTTAAGGGTCAATATATTTTGGAATAACTACATTTCCCAACATTATATCAGCCAATTTTCCTAAGACATGAATCGTTTGAGGGTCCTTTTTCTTTCGTCCAGGCTTCTTTAAACAGGCTTCTTTAATAGCTTTTCCAAAAATAGGAATATCTTTAATAGCCTGAAATAAAGGAATTTGAATCTGCACATTTTTGAGCTGATCCATAATGTCAAAACTGGGTTGTTCCATAGGTTTATATGTAGTACTTTGCAACCTCTGAGGAAAAGGTGGGTTATCTTGATTTTGCAGAATAGGCTACTTAAGAACGGTATCTGTTATTGGCATGTACTCATTAGGAACAACAGGTGTAGTAGGTTCTTCATGGGGAGGATCTAATATTTCAGTAATCCGAAGCGGTTTTGGAGTAGGTAAAGTAGTTCCAGACCTCAAATGGATGTCATTAATGTTTAAGGCATAAGCTTGATATTGGTTGGCTTCAGCAAGATACGCAAGCTGCTGAGGTTTATTATTGGGATTGGGCATTGGCTGGGTAGGAATAGGCGTTTGTTTCGGAGGTCCAGGGTTTGTGGCAGTTACTGCAGGAGGCGGCATAAGGGCTTGTGGTTGAGGTTGTGGAAGCTGTAGGAATCCAGAGGATTGGTTTTGCCATTGTTGAGGGCCTCGCCATTGAGAATTTTGCTACCAATTTCCTGAAGGTGGGGTCCATTGCCCCTGTGGCTGCTGCCATCCTCCTTGAGGGGGTTGCCATTGCTGGTTCTGATAATTAGGCCAATTTGGTTGAGGTGGGTTCCAGGATGGTGGTGGTCAATATGCATGTTGCCATTGATTATTATATCCAGAATAAGAATTACCAACAGTTAAAGGGTCTTGAGGAATACCTTGTCTCTGGGCCCATGGTCTCCTTTGTGCAACAAAGAACACGTGATCATCATCTCCTTCTACTAGCTTAAAGTCAGTAGGTAGTTGTTTAGCTTCCAAATTAGCCACCATCTTGCATCTGCAATCACGCTTCTTTTGTCTGCGGTATGGACAAAACTCGGCCAAAACTGCATCAGCCTCCTCATGTTTCTTTCGAGCTTGCATAGTGTCCAGTTGCGTAGCCATATTATTAATGATGTCCTGCTTGAAGTCAGATAGCAAATTTGTTATCTCTATTCGGGAAACTCTGCCAGAAGAAGACTTCCCTATTGTAGCATGATGACCTCTACCTTTCTTAACTATTGCTCGAGAGTAGTTAAGACATATTTTCTTTATATCATCCCAAGGCACCTGGGTTATATCACCTCCTCCTATCAGGTCCAGGGCATCTATACAAGCATCACTGATTCCCTTTAGAAACAATAGTTTCTGAAAGTCCTTATTGAGAGTATGGTTTGAGTTCCTCTGTATTGCAAACAAGAATCTAGAAATGTAATCTTCCAGACTTTCATCCTTCTTCTGCTGAATTCGGAATATATCATCATCCTTGCTAGCACTCTTACAATATTCCTTATACTTTTCAAGGAATTTTGTCTGCATGACCTCCCAACTATCAACTACACCTTTTCCCAAACTCATGAACCATCTGAGAGCTCCGTCCTTCAAGGTGGAAGGGAATAACTTCAATTTATGAGCGTCTGTGTTGTAGTCATAACTGCGACAGAGGACATCAAATTCAAACAGAAAGGTTTCTGGGTCCTCTGTGACCAGGCCATAAAACTTTGGAAGCAAAGAAGAGGGAATGTTTTTAAGATTGTCAGTATCTCCCTGGGGAACAATAGGAAACTCAAATGCAGGAGGCGGATTATTGGGTTGATTATTTGCCATGTTTGGTTGCTGGAATAACAGAGTGAATGGATTTTCCTCAGGTTCGTTGTCAGCTGGATCAAATGGTAGTTCAATAAACAGATTTTCAGGGATGAACCTTCCCAGTGCGTCTCTTCTTCTTCTATGCATGCAATATAATGAATGGTGGCTTGAAAAATCTAGAAAATTTTACTAACAAGCTAGACTAATGCCAAAAATGACTTCTGATAAACTCCTAGCTAGACGCCATCCCTGGCAGCGGCGCCAAAAATGATGGTCGCGCCCACAAAAGGATATGAAGATCATAGTAAAAACCTTTCTTGGGAATTGGGCATTCCAACAGGTGACCATTATCTCTTTCTGTAGACGTTCATTTACTTGTCAAACCAGGGGACGTATACTTTAAATGGCGCAGCAAAATATATGCACTAGGAACTTATTTTGGTCAACTCTTAGCGGAAATACATACTGAAAAGAAATCCTACCTACACTACAGGAAGGAAATGCAAAGCTTTTTAACTCAACTATGATTTGATTACAACAGAAACCATAATAAATACAACTGAAACACAAACTATGAACTGGCTTTATGCTGCAAGAACAGACACAGTGATGGATTCCTTGTGCTACAGGAGCAATGTAAAGCTGAGTTTGTATAAAAACTTTAAAGATGAAAGCAAACTGAAGCTTAATGAGAAAGAACAACTAACTAACTAGCTACAGATACCTACTAAGTGGGCCCCCTTAGCAAGCATCTCCTGATTACGCAGATATGAAACTCAGAACTTCATTGAACTTTATTCATAAAAATAGAATGATATACATTGTTTTGTTGATATGGAAACTAACAACAAACTCTGCTTCTGGTTAAACAGATTCTGTATTTCATTATCATCTTGATTCTTACATGATATCTACTACTCTTATTCTATCCTTCTCTTGCCTCTCTCTCGTGCAGGAGGAGAAGCTTTATTTAAAAACAGGGGAGCAACTAACTAACTAACTCCATTAAAGAAAGACGTGGAAGTAAAACATATCCTCGAATCAAGGAACAAACTTCATAAGTGAGTTTATGCGTTCAACCCGATCTAGAGAGAATCTAGCACTCCACTCTTTGTCATTAAAATTCTTTCCCATGATTTCAGTCAAAGAGTCTTTGCTGGAGCTTCCTCGAAGTCGTGCAGGAAATGGACTTTACTGCAAGGCCGAGATTGGCTGCGCTTGACTCGATTATTCTTCAACAACCTGCGAAACAAAAGGTAACAGGCAACAGAAAAGACGTATGGTACATACACGATATCCATTCATTAATCACACATTTTAAATTTACTTCATCATTCAAAAACTATATATGATATACCAGTCATTTTAAGAAGTCAACCGAGCAATAAATGCAATCAAGTCAACCACAAAGAGCTGCAGGAATATAAAAGTCTCTTGCTACAGGATATCCCAAAAAGGTTTCACAAAGTCTGAACATCCATGAAATAACAAAAGTAAAGGCATTTAAAAGTTTTATCAAAACATCCAAATTATGAGCATATTTTAAGCTCATCAGGCTAGATGTTCTACTTTGTTTACTAATGGTGATGTAAAATAGAGCTTGTCCTAGGGAGGACAATGAGTAAACAATAATGGAAATGCTGAAAATCATTAATATTACCTCAAATATGAAATCCTTGGCATGAAGTCTCATACAAGGCTTGTTGTTTCTTAAAATATGTTAATGCACACTTTCATCATGGAGAAACACATTGTGATTGACCATGCTTGTTCTAACAAAGATGTATGCTTGAATCTTTTTCTCCTTGATTGCAAATATGTGCACTCAATTGGCTTGCGCCCATAGGATGGGAGTAAACTATGTAGGTTGGATTAAGATAGAGTTTAAAATAACAGAGGGAGTTGTATTTATATGTAACTTACACCTTTTTGAATTTAATTTCCTAAGAAGGTTAGAATCTAGGGGGAAAATTTTGCTACTTGCATATTTGACATTCATATTTAAAAACTTGGGTGCCAAAATTCTTGGACAAGGGCAATGGGAACCCTAGTCATTGTATTTTGGGTCATGTAAAAGGCCATGAATAGGGTAATGCACCAAGTTTATGGAAATGGCCTTGAAACTAAGAACAATCAAGCATTAATTAGGTATACATTAGACACGACAACCAAACTGGGTCCAAATAAAGTGTCAAATAGTAAAGGGGTATAATCTACAACAATACATCTAGCCCCCATTTTAGTGGGAGTACTTATGTTCATACTCATGGTAAAGTACGAAAAAGAAAAAGATAATTAATCTAGGCATCAAATAGAAAAGAAATAACCAAGCTTTGAAATGTATAGACCACAAGACTTGGAATCTTATCAATCTATAATATCAAGACAAAAGGCAAATATAAAGTGGGTAGTATAATCAGCATTGGTAACACACACAGATCATGCAAAAACATAAAGTATAGCATCTAGGGCTAGTAATATCCATACAAACTTAGTAGGAACCATATAAAAAGGACAAGGAATGACATCTAGGACTAGTAAGATCCTCAAATATTTACTAGGAGTCATGTCAAAAACACACAAAGCATGGCCTATAGGACTAGTTAATATCCTCAAATACTTACTAGGAGCCATGTCCACAAGGAGTCACAAGTAGAAAGTTGCGTTATGCTAGGTGGCTCATGAACAAGGAAAGTATCACAAGGACTAGCCAATTGTGTTATGATAGGTGAGATTCATGCCAATGGTGATTACAAGGCCAAGAAAAACTCTCTATTTGCTATGTATTCTTGGTAAGATGTTGTAAAAAGGCATTGTAGTAGCACAAACAAGCTCATGTTGTGTTGTCAAAGTGTACAACCAATGTTGTGGTTTGTGCACAATGTGAAATGTATAGAGTAATGCATGCCCCCACTTTAAAGTAATTGTGGATGCAAACCGCTAGAATTTTTTTTTAAGGTAGTGTACATTTAAAGACAAGACCCTCAAAATAATAAAATGCCCCCAAACATAGCAAAGTCGATGTGATATCACATACGAAAAGGACAACATAAGGGGTCCAAAGGCTTGGGATAAATATGCAATAAAGAGAAATAATGTATATTAATATGATTTTGTTGAATTAACCTCATACCATAAATATAGTGGAGCTATGAGTGCAAAGAAGAAAGAGCACATAAGAAAGAGCACATAAGAAAGAACAAAGGAATTTTGGGTCAAAATGAAATAGATGTAAAATTCTCAATGTTTTGCATTGTTGCCAAAAAACAACACAAAATCATTTTTACAAGAAAATCACATTTACAACATAACATGTATATGACAAAGAGAAGAATGAAGATACAAATAGAAGAATGCCACAATAGGGTTGATCTCCTTGTGCCAATAGAGCATCAAGGTTCGTCCAAAGAGAGCCTAACAAACATAAGGCACACCAAACAACACATCATGTGGAATCATATTACATGCAATAAAAATCATAAAAAAAACAAATAGGTACAACATATATGAGCTAGTCTACAACTAATCGTTCACCTCCCAATCATGCTTATCATGATAAAGTGATGTAGACCAATAAGCTAAAGGAGCTATGGTTTGCATAGCATAGAAATTTATGTCTATTTTCAAACATGGAGTATTCTCAAAGAAAGGATTACTATGTCTAGTTCCAAATATGTCAGTTGCCTTCCAAAAATTACTACAATCAACTAACTCAGGTTATAAAAAAAATTCTAGGAAAAATGGGGAATAAAATGTGCCTAGGTCTACTACTTCTTGGAAAAATTGTATACAACCAAAGGACAAGAGAAAGTTAGGAACCATAAATCCATATACTTAAGGTATATTCTTAATAACTAAATGGATTATTAGAGCCTTAGAGAGAGATGCTCCTCAAAAATGCCTTTGTCGGGCACTCTTGGGGTACTATCAGCTGGAAAGACAAGATTATTTTATTTGAATACTTAAAACCTCAAGGGTTTGCTCCCTTTAATTCTATTTGGAAATCTTGGTATTCTACTTGAACAAAAGTATTTTTAGCTTGATCAGTCTTTTAGTCATGCGCTAAGTTTTCCTTACTCCTCTATTTGGTGGAATCAATTAGTAAAACAAAATGGCAACCTGCTAGGAACTATTAATAGACCAAAAGAAAAAAACCTATTCAAAAAATGTATTTGAGTTTTTGGGGATTGATGGGACCCCTCCACCTTCTAATGGAAATAATGTCATCCTCTTATAATTGAATTCCACCTATCGCCATTTGATCAATAACCAATCATTTAAATACAACAACTTATTACTCCTAAGCTTCACATTTTTTTATCCTTGGAATGTCATGGTAACTTTTAATATGATTGGAGATGGCTCAATGCTCACAAAATTCACTTCTTCACCCTCCAAACATTTAACAAACAACTACTTCCTACTATCACCATCTCACCTTGTCCTAATAGGAAGAAGAATTGCAGT
Source organism: Cryptomeria japonica (assembly GCF_030272615.1). Lineage (NCBI taxonomy): Eukaryota > Viridiplantae > Streptophyta > Pinopsida > Cupressales > Cupressaceae > Cryptomeria > Cryptomeria japonica. Next base: position 108,345,691 of record NC_081405.1, on the reverse strand, counting down.
TTTTTCTAGTCTAAATGGAATAAGTTCAACTGCCAAATCTGGAGCTCCATAGTAGATGATGAGTCTCAACTCTTATAGTGGATTTTCCTTCATGCCAAGATTCCTATTGGTAATTACCTTTGTTTTCCCTATGCCTTAAAAATTGCTTTTTGGTTTTGTTCTCATGCTTGTAATCTATGGAACTCATTGTTCACCTCATTGCCTACTTTATTCCCTCGAGCATGGCCTTGAAAAGAAGCTCTCATTGGTGCGTCTACCTTTGATATTATATCTCATATTTGCAAACAAAAGATTTTCAAATAGTATTGGAATATTTTCTTTCTAGCGATCCCTTTTAGCACCATTCTTCCCCTTCGATTATAAACTCAAATAATGTATGGTAATTTGTCTCTCCATATTATCATTTTTGAAAAAACCCCATTCTAATATTTTACAAAATGAAAAATACATGTATTTCTTCTACAATTTCATGTAAATACTAAAGACAATGGAAAAAATTGCACAAACACTGGTGATCACTCACTTTCTTGACAGTTGGCCTATTCTATGGATATATTGTTGGAATATCAATGATATGAGTTGTTATCTATTAAGTGGAACTAATCTATATGCTTATGCTATAGTTGAATGTGTTTTTTGGTAGTTTATATTTGTTGTAGTAGAAGTGTATCTATTGTAACAATAAATATGCTTGTTTGTTTATTTTTGTTGTAGCAACTCTCTTGATATTATAATAGTTTTGCTTCCCATTGTTGTTCTCTGCCCCATGAGCATATATGTGGCTAGAATGTTTTTTCTCAATGCTCTCAATCTACTAGATCTTAGGCTCATCACTGCCACTGTGGTAACTAGAACATCTCAGGTCGACGGTGCTCTACCTCACCCCCACATGGTGGATTTGCCTTCGAGTGGTTGTCAAGCGGTGTGTAACTATCTTTTAGTAGTAGTTGGTTGTTAGCTTTGCAAATATAGAAAATATTTTATAACATGTACAATTTTTTTATGAATCAAGTCTTAACTCTACTACTAGACCAAATTGAATCCTATCCCTATACCAAATTGAACCCTAACCCTAATTTAATTGAATAATAATTAAAATTATAACACTAATTAAACTCAAATCCTAAGCCTAACTATAATTAAACCCTTATCAAAATCAATCCCTACTACAATTTAACCCTAACTCTAATTAACTATAACACTTTAAACCCTAATTCGAATATTTCTCTCTAATTGAACCCCAACCCAATGCTAATATTAACCCTAACCCTAATTGTCCTTGAACCATAATGTTAATTAAACAATAGCTTAAACATTATTTGAACCCTAACCATAACCCCCAGATTTATCCTACAATAGTATCCTTAATTGTAATCTAACATTAACCATAACCCTTATATAACCTAACCTTAACCTTAACTCTAATCTAAATGTATTTGAACCTTTATGATAACCTAACCCTAAAATTAATCCAAACCATAATTAAACCCTATCTTAAACTTAAACCTTAATCCCAAAGTAACCTCAACCATAAACTTAAACTTACCTTGACCCTATCCCTAATTTAAACTAGATTCAACCCCAACACTATTTGAATCTTTATGATAACATAAACCATAACTCTAATTAAACCTTAACCCTAACCTTAAAATCAAAATTTATTCTACAACCCTAACCTTTTTTTAATCCTAAAACTAAATCTGACTATAATACTAAACCTAATCCTAATTAAAACCTAATTAACTCTAATTCTAACCCTAACTCAAATATTCTCCCTAATTAAACTTAAACCCTAACCTAAATTTAAATCTAACCATCATTGTGCATGAACCATAACCCCTATTGAAGTATAAATCTAACCCTATTTGAACTCTAACCATAATTTAAACCTAAATTGCTTTCTAAACCTAATCCTAAGCATGATCTAAAACTAATCCTAATCATACCCGTAACGCTAATCCTAATCATAACCTAACCATGAACACGAACCCTAACTATAATCATCTATCATAACCCTAAAATGTAACCCTAACCCTAAACCTTGCTACACTAATCATAACCCAAAACCTAACCCTAAACTAACCATGATTCTAAGCCTAACCCTAAATCCTAACTATAAACACTAACCCTAAATCCTAGCCCTAACCCTAAACATGATGTAAACCTACCCCTAACTATTTCTCCTTTTTATAATCCTAAGCACCAACCCTAATCATATTCCTAACCCCAACCTCAACCATAAATTAAAACCTAATCTTAATCTTAACCATAACCATAACCCTAAAACTAACCCTGCTCCTAACCATAATGTAAACCCTTACCATAATCCTAACCCTAACCCTTAACCCTAATCTTAACCTTAACCCTAACCCTAATGTAAATCTTAACCCTACCCACAATGTAATCCTTGGCCATAACACTTTACTTTAATCCTAATCCATACCCTAAACCCCAACTATAACAATAATTCTAACCCTAGATGTGATTGTAACCCAAATCCTAAACCTAACCCCAACACTAACCATGATGTAAATTATAATCCTAGCCATAAAACTAACCCTAACCATTATCCTAACCCTAGAAATAATCTTAAGAATAACCCTAAACCTAACCCAACCATGATGTAAATCCTAAAGTCAAATAGGTGCCTCGATGCTTATTCTATTGCTAACTCTAACTAAAATTAAACCCTAAATAAATTGTAATACCAATCCTAACCCTAACCCTGATCAAGATGTAAATCTTGACCCTAACAATAACCATAACTATAACATTAAACCTAACTATATCCCAAGCCCTAAGACTAACCCTAATCCTTACAATGATATAAACCCTAAGTATCATCCTAATCCCAATCCTAAACACTATTCCAAACCATAACGCTAACCTTAACCATGATTTGAACCCTAAACCTAACCATAATCCTAGACCCTAACCCTACCCATAATTCTAACAATAACCCTAATCATGGTATAAATTCTAACCATAACGGTAACCCTAAACCTAACGCTAACCATGATATAAACACTATCTTTAATCCTAACACTCACCCTTAACCCTAACCCTAACCATGATGTAAGCCATAAACGTAGCTATAATACTAATGTTAACCCTAACCCTAACCTGAACCATGATGTAAACCATAACCTTTACCATAGTCCTAACCACAACTCTAAAGCATTACCCTTATAATAACTCTAACCCTAACCTAACTTAATCATAATCCTAAACCATCACCCTAAAAATAGGGAATGACTTTAAAGCCCTTAGGATGCACCAATCATTTATTACAATGTATTAATAATATATGAAGGGTATTAATATATTGGTGCATCCTTAGGGCTGGATGGTTGTTTCCCTAAACATAACTCTAAACCTAACCCTAACCCTAACCCAAAACCCATCCCTAATCCTATAAGAGTAAATCCTATTCATAATCCTAATCCTAACTCTAAACCCTAACTCAAACATAACTCTGACCCTATCTGTAATCAATAACCCTAACCCTAACCATAATCCTCACGCTAACCCTAAGCCTAAATTTAACTCTAACCATGATTTTAATAATAACCCTAACTTGAATAACCTTAACCCTAACCCGAATCCTAACCTTAACTCTGACTGTAGCTTGATATAAACCCTAACCCTTACCATAATCCTAACTATGACCTTAACCCTAAGCTGAACCATAATCCTAAACCTAACCGTAACATCAACCATGATGTAAACAATAAACTTAAGCATAACCCCACTCATAATCCTAATCCTAACCCAAATCCTAACTCTAACTAACCATAATCCTAAACCCTAACACTAACACTAAACTTAACCCCAACCCAAATTGAAATTTTATCCTAATCTATTCCAAATCTTATTCTATCTCTATTAATATCTCTGACTGCAATCTTAACCCTAACCCTAACCTTAAGCCTAACCTAATAATAACCCTAAATCTAACTATATCTCTAACCAAAAACCTAATCTAGAACTCCATTAGCAAACGAGATAATATACATATATCGGTTTGAAACCTAATCCCAATTCAATTTTACCCCAAAACCATAACCTAATTTATCTCTAATCATAATTGGGACCTAACCCTAATGTAATTGAATAATAACCCTAATTCTAACCCAAATTAAAATATAATACTAACCCTAACTATAATTAAACCCATATCATAATCAAACACTGACCTTGACAATACGCCTAATCTATACCTAATTGAACCCTACCAATAACCTAATCTTACCATAATTAAAACCAAACCAGAACATAACCCTAAGCTTAAAATAACCCTTGAATTAAGCCCTAACTACAACTTGAACCCTACTCTAGCCATAATTTAAACACTAGCCCTAACCCTAATCATAAACCTAACCTGAACCATGATGTAAATCTTAACCCTAACCATAACACTAACCTTAACCCTAACGCTAACCATAACCATAATACTCACGATTAAATTAAGTTTTATAGTACCATTAAATAAAGTTTAATATATCTTAGATTTTAGTATTTTCTTTGATCTTGCAACACATATTTATTCTAAAAAATATTCTAAATAGATATATAAAATTTCATATATCTTTGCATAATAATATTATAATATTATAATATATTTTTATTTTAATAAAAACATACTATATAATATTATATAGTTCTATTTTGAAATTTTTTATTGTTTCCCATGTTGTGCTGCAACTGCTACTAGCCTACATATATTTGATTTTAATCACATATATATAATATGCCGAGAGATATCCTTCTCGAAGTGCCTATTTTTATCATGTACCCCAAACTCTAATAGGTGCCTCGAGAAGGACATATCTCGGCGTATTATATATATATATGTGTGTGTGTGTGTGTGTGTGTGTGTGTGTGTGTGATTAATATCAAACATATGTAAGCTAGTAGATATGCTTAGGTTTACAACTAGTAGTGCGGAGTAGCCAACAATGAATAATCGACCATAAAAGAATGTAACATTAAACCACAACTTTTTGAGTAATTAATTGGTAAAGAATCAAATTAGACAAAACAAGATTCTCTTTTGAAAGGATACAAACAAAATTCGATAATCCAAAATTGATTCTTCAGCTGCCACCAAGGTTCTTTTTTTATCAAGTCTCCACCTCCAAAATGTTAATCTGGAATGAATTAGCCAAAATACTGCTCAGAATTGCCAGATTGGAAGCAAACGAGGCCAAGGGAATTACATAGTTACAAAGAGTTTGACTATTAAGAACCCGTATAACACGCGGGACTATCATGGAGCATCTACCAATAGTATACCAAAGGACCCCTGATTGTCATATGGGACCACCATCTATGGGTCATCTTTTAGTGAAAACATTGATATATGAAGCAATCAAAATTTAATTTCAAAGAAATTATAATTCGGCATACATATTGAGTTTGATGTTAATTAGTTCCAATTATATAAAATTATCGAGTACATAATTAATCTAATTTGTGGTTTGTATTGTTATTGTACAGTTATCTCCAGAGGCATGAAGTACTTGAAAGAGTTTCCATTTTGATGATCCACTAGTAGTTTAGGATTTGCTATAGATGTAGCATGAATTTTACATCTACATGGCATATACCACATATTGTACTTAGATCTGTATCGCATATGCCATATTTAGTATTTAGATATCTATATAAGATATGCATCATTTTGTATAGCATTTATTGAGTAGGCATATATATGCCATTTTTGTATACATACATGCACAATTATTATAAATTTTATTATACAAAAGTTGATATTCGATCTAATTTTTTCCTCATGTGCAAGTCTTCATGCTTTCAAACTTAAATATTTTAAATGTATCATTAGTTTAAAATTGTTTAGTAATGAACAATAGCATGTTATTGATATTGTGCTTCAATATAGCTTATGAATTACAAGTGGTAATCCATCTATATATTTTTAGTGTCAAATTTGGTTGTCGTGGGCAACTTCCCCAAATTTATGACTATCTTTCTAATGTTATCAATCACAACATGGATGCTTAGTAATGATGGATAACATTTAATCAAATTTGGATTCAATTTCATGTTCTACTTCCTTTACTATTTCAAAATTTTCATGACGTTCTCAAATAAATTACTTAGTGTGCCTAGATGATTATATAGATTATTTACTTTGTCTATGATCACTGGCTAGATGTTCTACTTTGTTTAATAATGGTGATGTAAAAGAAAGCTTGTCCTAGGGAGGAGAATGACTAAACAATAATGGAAATGCTGAAAATCATTAATATTACCTCAAATATGAAATCCTTGGCATGAATTCTCATACAAGGCTTGTTTTTTCTTAAAAAATATTAATGCACACTTTCATCATGGAGAAACACATTGTGATTGACCATGCTTGTTCTAACAAAGATGTATGCTTGAATCTTTTTCTCCTTGATTGCAAATATGTGCACTCAATTGGCTTGTGCCCATAGGATGTGATTGAATTGTGTAGGTTATGTTAGAGTAATCAGGTCTTTACTTGATTAATTAAACAATATTTGTTTAATTCTTTAAGTTCCCTATTATCTTTTTACACTTAAGCTAACATTAGGTGCATAATAATTAATTCTTTTATTAATTATTATGTGCAAGCCTAGTTTTTCCCTTTTAGGGTTTCTTGAGCTATCAGAGGTTATTTTTGTTTTCTTTGTATCATTATGACATTACATATTTTGGTGAATATTGAGCTCTCATCTTTTGAGCATATTTTTCTGTGTTTTAGTTTTTTAGATTATTTTACTTCCTTGCTTCTCCTTGTAATAGATTATTCAGCTTACAGAAGATCTTTAGGCTCCTGTGTTGTTGTATTTCTCAACTTTCACATGGTATCAGAGCTTCAGATCTACAGCTATCTATTCTTGTTTTGAGAATTTTTGCATTGGAAGCAGATCTAGGGTTTCAGGAAGTTTTCTTTTTGTACTTAGGGATACGCCTTTTTCTGAGCACTTTGGGCCTAAACGGACCTCACCATCATGCTCAGACGGCCCAGAAACCCCTATAGTCATATTAAACTTGCCTATTTTTTACTCCTGAGCATCTGAGGGTATTTTTTCTCAAAACCAGGCCGTACGGCCCTGACATGCAAATCGAGAAAAAAATTCAAAAAAAAATTATTTTGCATTTCTACGGCACGCAGGCTGATTTTTTTATTTATTTTTTTTAAATTATCAAAAAATAAAAAAAAACAAAGGTGCAAAAAAAAGAAAAAAAAGGTTTTTAAAAAGAAAAAAAAAAAAGTTTTTGGGCATTGTGTTTTCCACAGGGTCTGTACTTGATAGTTCGACATGCTACTGACCCTGCCCTCTAGCTTCCACCGGCCCCAGTCCTCGCCGACCCTCCAGCGAGCTCCGTTGCCGCTCAACCTTGCCAGCGTCAGCTCCGCCGTCGCTCCGCCACCACCTGGCCACCTCCTGTGCCACCCTCCACTCCGCCACTCCTCCTCAGAGTGTCATCGGAGTGCTACCGAAGCATTGCTCATGTGCCACCAGAGCGCCGCTCGTGTGCCACCTCCACCTGGCTCCTCCACCAGACCACCACCCTCTTGCCTTTTTGAGGGGGGGTTCATTTTTTGGCCATATCTTGAGCATCCAGAGTCATTTTTTGGAAAATGAATAGGTGTAAGAAAGATGGTTCCAAGTCGGACCTCATGGTGTTGGATTTTTTTTTTGAATATTCTGTTTGACTATACTTTTTTCCAGTCAAATTTGGGACTCTTTTCTGCACTTTCGGGGCCGTAGATTGGGCAAACAGACTCCATTTTTCGAAAATGAATAGGTGTTGGAAAGATCTCAACATGCTCTATTCAGATATGTGATTCATTTTTCTCATAATATTTATCAGGTACGTGAGATATCAGTTTGAAGATTATTTGCTTATGTACTACTTCCTTCTCGTCAGTATGTACTAGGGTTTGGATTTATCTATTGTGGGGGGGTGTTTTTTCTTGCTCTGTCATTTATCTCACAAATAAAGAACACCAAAACTCTCCAAACAAACAAACTCTTATGTATCTTCTATCTATTCTTAAAGATCACATAATAAAAAAAATGAACAAGCAGGTGCAGGTGCAGATTTTTGTTCTCATGGCAGATCCTTCAGTTGAGTTGTTGAATTCACACAACTATCACACCTGGAAGCCCCGTATCATGAGGCTTCTCTGGGAATGAGGGTTGTGTTCTTGTTTGGATGAGGTTCAACCTGTATTGCAGCATCCTTATGAGATTCTTCAACACAGGAACAAGATGGATGAGGCCATGGGTTTTCTCTCTTTGCATGTCTTTGACAGTCTTTTGTTTCACCTTGATGAGTTTCTCACTCCTCAGGTTATGTGGTTGAAGTTTGAGTCTTTCTTCGAGAGGGTTGATTAGATTCAGGCATTACAGATTGAGGCAGAGCTGGTTTCCTTGTCACCTAATTCCTTTCCCACCATTGAGGATTTTTTGAACAAGTTCAAGACTACCAGATCTATTCTTTAAGGATGTGGCAAGATCAAGACAGACACAGAGTGCATTCACTTGATTCTTTCGAAGCTTCGGGGTCATTTTTCAGTTTTTTGCCTCTACTTTTTACTCCACCATGGATGGCTTGGGTGCTCGTTTCAACATGCCTATCTTTGATGTTTTTTGTGAGCGTTTGCCTCGTGAGTAATGTCACCTTTCTCAGTTGAATATGCTTTCAGGATCCAAGAACAAGATTAGTTTCTCAGTACTCGAAGAAAAAACAAAAGCAAAAACCGAAGCCAAAGAAGCCTTCTGCAGGTAGTGAGCATCCCTCCAATCTTGCTCCTAAGTCTAATTCTAAATCACTATTTCCTCCAAAACATGGGAAATCTTTACAGTTTAGTGAGTCTTCCTCCAAGACTAAGAAGAAATCAGGAGACACTTGCAGTTTTTGTGGCAAGGAAGGACATCTTGTTTCTAGGTGTGGGAAATGCTTAGAGGCTTTAGAGGAAGCCATGTAGCAACATCACATCTCCTCACCTCAGGCATCTTCTCCTTCCACAGGGAAAGGTCATGCTCTCAGTACTTGAGCTTCAACCTATGGGTCCACATGGATACTAGATTTTGGTGCTTCTCACCATATGACTCACACTCAGTAGTTGGTTACTTCTCTTGCCTCTTGTGGTACTTCACAGATTGTAGTGGGTGACTCGGTTCAACTTTCAGTCTTGGGTTCAGGTTCTGTCTCTTTAGATGGGGGTACTCTGTAGGATGTTCTAGTTGTCCCTGACATCTCGACGAACCTCCTGTCCATTTATCAGATTTGTCATTCTGGCTCTAGTAAGACAGTTGAGTTCTCACCACGTGATGTGGTTATTCGGGACCTCCATGACTCTGATTTGGTTGTGGCTACTTGGAGTGTTTATACTGCATCTCATTTGTACAGATTTGATGGATTTGAGCCCTCTGTGGGTGTAGGTTGATCTCTTATAGCACATGAAGATTTAGTGAGTAAGATTTGGCATGAGCGCTTGGGCCATGTCAATTACAGATATCTTCAGCAAATGAGTACACAACACTTGTTCTTGGGCTTCCACAGATTTCCTGCACTGATGGTGTTTATCATGGTTGTGTGCTTGGCAAGCATCAAAAAGATTTCTTTCCGAAGGGACGAGCCCCTCATGTTTTGGCACCTTTGGAGTTGATTCACAGTGATCTCATGTCATTTCCCACTCCTTTTTCTAGGGCCAAGTATGTACTCACTTTTATTGATGACTTCTCCAGATGCACATGGGTGTACTTTCTTAAGTACAAGTCTGATGTCTTTGATTCATTTTTAATCTTCAAGACATTTGTAGAGAAGCAGTCAGGTTGTTCTATTCGGTGGATACATATAGATAATGGGGGGGAGTATGTGAATTAGGCTTTCAGAGATTTTTGCACTAAGCATGGTTTGCAGCATCAACTTACTATTCCCTACACCCCTCAATAGAATGGTGTCGCTGAACACAAGAACAAAACTTTATGGGAGATGGTGAATTATATGATTTAGTCCAGGTCCATGGATTCATCTTTTTGGGTTGAGGGAGTCAATTGTGTCAACTATATTCAGAATCGGATGCCTCACAAGGCTATTCGACATATGACTCTTGAGGAGGCTTGGTCTCATGACAAGCCTGATGTTTCTTTTTTGTGAGTATTTGGCAGTGAGGCGTGGGATTTTATCCCTAATGCTCAGAGAAAATTCATGGAGCAGAAGAGCCTACCCCTCATTTTTGTTGGCTACTGTAAGGATGTTAAGGCGTATAGGTTGTTTGATCCTGATTTTAGAGAGGTCCTATTTCGACGGCATGTTCAGTTTGATGAGCGCCTTCCCACAATGGATACCCTAACTCCAGTGTCTACTCCTTTTCCTACTCCTCCCACTGCATCTCTTCTAGATTATTTTGAGGATGATTCTAATGATGGTGCTGATGATCCAACTGCTCCACCTCAAATGCCCAAGTGGGCTCGCCTTAGTGTTGAGGTGGCAGGTTCTCTGGCCAGTGATCCTTCAGATACTCATTGCACCCGTTCTCATACTGTGGGTTTGAGTTTTTTGAGTCATGCCATTTCAGATGATCCTCAGAGGTTTTCAAAGGCTATAGGATACCCTGAGTGGGATTGTGCTATGGAGGACGGTATGTGCAGGATCATGGTGTGCCAAAATAGGCCCTTAAGTGGCAATGAAATTTCAGAAAATCAGAGTTATGCAACTTGACATGAAAATTTGAATAAGTTGTGAACATTATTTTTAAAATATGTAAGAATAGAATATATATAAAATTGAATGTAGTTTCTAAGCTACTAGTTGTTTTTTGGAAAAAAAAATATCCTATTTGATGAAAATTTTAAATTTCAATGTAGTGGTACTAAAATTTTAGGAAAAAAAAAGAAGTAGATGTATGTCTGACCATCCTAATCACAATCAAATCATAATATTTTCTTATAATATTTATAATATAAGTATTAGACTCATGTCTAGATGTGACACATTTTTTTTATTATTTTTAATAAAGTAAATAATTATTTATGAATTTTTTACTACAGCTTTTCAGAAATTCAGAAACTCCTACATTTGACCACCTTATCTTGGTCAAAACCTTATGAAATTTAATTTTTTTTAATTTTTCCCTATAGTAGACGAAGCATAGGATGTGATGCATGTTTCAGATTCAAAAAATGTTATACCGTTTGAAAGTTATAAGTGTTTTTCAATCAGTATATCAATCAGGACTATTGTCAGAATTCAATTAGAAAATAAATAATAATTATTTATTAAAGTTGAAATAAGACAAGCCTTATATTGTTGGAAAGATAGGAACGTCCTTAAAAAACCCTTTTCATTTTATCAATTTTGGCTATAAAAAAAGTCGTCAGCCACCAGTGTAAAGTCTGGAAAATCAAGGAATACTGAAAAACACGTTTTTTCAGTTGACTTTCCAGGCTTGTCACTTCCAAGCCAAATACCAAAGCATTCCCGAGCCAAAATTTGAAATTTGAAAATTTGACTAAAAAAATCGGATATCCGATTTTAATCAGTAAAATCTCTAACTAGATTTGCCCATAATTAATCTAATGTTTATTAATATATTAATATATTAATTTATAAATAAATTAGTATATGATATTAGGGAGAGACAGAGACAGAGACAGAGACAGAGAGAGAGAGAGAGAGAGAGAGAGAGAGAGAGAGAGAGAGAGAGATAGAGAGAGAGATGGAGAGAATATGGAGAGAATATGGGAGAGGGAGAGAGAGAGAGAGAGAGAGAGAGAGAGTGAGAGATGGGAGGTGGGGAGGGGGAAGGGAGAGAGAGAGATGGAGAGAGGGAGGGATGGGAGGGAAGGGAGAGAGAGAGATAAAGAGATTAGCTGAGAGGGAGAGAGAGAGAGAGAGAGAGAGAGAGAATAGGGGAGAGAGAGAGAGAGAGGGAGAGAGAGAGAGAGAGAGATTAGGGGAGAGACAAACAGACAGACAGAGAGACAGAGAGAGAGAGAGATGGGGAGGGGGAAGGGAGAGAGAGAGATAGATGGAGAGATTAGGGGAGAGGGATAGAGAGAGATTAGGGGAGAGAGAGAGAACGAGAGGGAGAGAGATATTAGGGGAGAGAGAGAGAGATTAAGACACCATAGGACCCAAAGCAACCCAATATGGTGTCATAACGGGTCGTATGGTGTCCTAAGGTGTTATAAGGGTTCATGGGACAACATACGACCCCTTATGACACCATATGGTGTCATTAGCGGTCATATGGTGTCCATAGGCATCATATGGTGTCCTAGGACACCATATGACCCCTTAAGACACCAAATTGTGTTGCTATGGGTCATATATTGTCCTAAGGGGTTGTAAGACACAATATGATCCCTTAGGACACAATATGACCCAAAGTGACCCAATATGGTGTCATTCGGTGTCATATGGTGACCTAAGGGGTCATATGATGTCTTAAAGGGGTCATATGACACAATATGACCCATAATGACCAAATATGGTGTCTTAAGGGGTCATATGGTGTTCTAAGGGGTCGTAGGACACCATATGACCCCTATGGACACCATAGGAACCCTTATGACACCATATGGTGTCGTAAGGGGTCATATAGTGTCCTAAGGGGTTGTAGGACACAATATGACCCCTTAGGACACAATATGATCCAAAGAGAATCAATATGGTGTCATAACGGGTTGTATGGTGTCCCAAGACACCATATGACCCCTATCAACACCATATGACCCCTATGGACACCATAGGAGCCCTTAAGACACCAAATTATGGCGTTAGGGGTAATATGGTGTCCTAAGGGGTCATATTGTGTCCCATGAACCCTTTGACCTCTTAGGACACCATACGGCCCGTTATGACACCATATTGGGTTGCTTTGGGTCATATTGTGTCCTAAGGGCTCAGATTGTGTCCTACGACCCCTTAGGACAGCATATGACCCCTTAAGGCACCAAATTGTGTCGTTATGGATCATATGTTGTCCTAAGGGGTCCTAGGACACAATATTACCCAAAGTGACCCAATACAGTGTCATTAGGGGTCATATGGTGTCCTAAGGGGTCATATGATGTCTTAAAGGGGTCATATAACACAATATGACCTAGTAGGACACATTATGACCCATAACGACCAAATATGGTGTCTTAAGGGGTCATATGGTGTCGCAAGGGGTCGTATGACACCATATGACCTCGTAAGACACCAAATTGTGTCGTTAGGGGTCATATGGTGTCCTAAGGGGTCATATAGTGTCCCTTGAACCCTTATGACCTCTTAGGACACCATATGACCCCTAATGACACCATATTGGGTCGCTTTGGGTCATATTGTGTCCAACAACCCCTTAGGACACCATATGACCCCTAACGACATGATTTGGTGTCTTAAGGGGTCCCATGGTGTCGATAGGGGTCATATGGTGTCCATAAGGGTCATATGGTGTCTCGGGACACCATATGACCTCTAATGACACCATATTGGGTCGCTTTGGGTCATATTGTGTCCTAAAGGGTCGTAAGACACAATATGACCCCTTAGGACACAATATGACCCAAAGCAACCTAATATGGTGTCATTAGGGGTCATATGGTGTCATAAGAGGTCATAAGAGTTCATGGGACACCATATGACCCCTTAGGACACCATATGGCCCCTAACGACACAATTTGGTGTCTTAAGGGGTCCTATGGTGTCCATAGGGGTCATATGGTGTCTTGGGACACCATATGACCCCAAATGACACCATATTGGGTCGCTTTGGGTCATATTGTGTCCTAAGGGGTTATAATGTGTCTTACAACCCCTTAGGACAACATATGACCCATAACGCCACAATTTGGTGTCTTAAGGGGTCATATGGTGTCCCAAGACACCATATGACCCCTATGGACACCATATGACCCCTAACAACACCATAGGACCCCTTAATACACCAAATCATGTCATTAGGGGTCATATGGTGTCCTAAGAGGTCATAAGGGAACCCTTATGACCTCTTAGGACACCATATGACCCCTAATGATGCTATATTGGGTTGCTTTGGGTCATATTGTGTCCTAAGGGGTCATATTGTGTCCTACGACCCCTTAGGACACCATATGACCCCTAATAACATGATTTGGTGTCTTAAGGGGTCCTATGGTATCATTAGGGGTCATATAGTGTCCATAGGGGTCATATGGTGTCTTGGGACACCATATGATCCCTAATGACACCATATTGGGTCGCTTTGGGTCATATTGTGTCCTAAGGGGTTGTAAGACACAATATGACCCCTTAAGACACAATATGACCAAAAGCGACCCAATATGGTGTCATTAGAGGTCATATGGTGTCCTAAGAGGTCATAAGGGTTCATGGGACACCATATGACCCCTTAGGACACCATATGACCCCTAATGACACAATTTGGTGTCTTAAGGGGTCCTATGGTGTCCATGGGGTCATATGGTGTCTTGGGATACCATATGACCCTTAATGAAACCATATTGGGTTGCTTTGTGTCATATTATGTCCTAAGGGGTCATATTGTGTCTTATGACCCCTTAGGACAACATATGATCTATAACGACACAATTTGGTGTCTTAAGGGGTCATATGGTGTCCCAAGACACCATATGACCCCTATGGACACCATATGACCCCTAACGACACCATAGGACCCCTTAAGACACCGAATCATGTCATTAGGGGTCATATGGTGTCCTAAGGGGTCCTATGGTGTCCATAGGGGTCATGGTGTCCTACAATCCCTTAGGACACCATATGACCCCTTAAGACACCATATTTGGTCATTATGGGTCATATTGTGTCCTAGTGGGTCATATTGTGTCATATGACCCCTTAGGACACTATATGACCCCTAATGACACCATATTGGGTCTCTTTGGGTCATATTGTGTCTTATGACCCCTTAGGACAACATATGACCCATAACGACACAATTTGGTGTCTTAAGGGGTCATATGGTGTCCCATGAACCCTTATGACCTCTAAGGACACCATATGACCCCTAATGACACTATATTGGATCGCTTTGGGTCATATTATGTCCTAAGGGGTCATATTGTGTTTTACGACCCATTAGAACAACATATGACCCATAACAACACAATTTGGTGTCTTAAGGGGTCATATGATGTCCCAAGACACCATATGACCCCTAACGACACCATAGGACCCCTTAAGACACCAAATTGTGTCGTTATGGGTCATATGGTGTCCTAAGGGGTCGCAGGACACAATATGACCCCTATCCTCCTCTCTCTCTCTCCTTCTTTCTCTCTCTCTCTCTCTCTCTCTCTCTCTCTCCCTGTTTCTATTTCTCTCTCTCCCTCTCCTCCTCTCTCTTCCTCTCCCCTAATCTCTCTCTCTCTCTAAAATATGACTAATAAAATCCGATATCGGATTTAATCGGATATCAGATTTCTGCCATTGCCATTAATGTGGCAGTTCAGTAAATAAAAGGTGGCAATAGGAAAATATTTGGGGACCACAAATTTATTCATTTAAATCAGATATCCAATTTTTGTACATAAAAAAAAAATCCTTGTGGTCCATTTTGTGGATTCCAATGGCCCACAGTCTGTATATTCTATTTTTTGTCGACGATCAAGGATTTTCAGACAGGTTGAGACAAATTTGTGCTTTTGGGAGATTCTTAAAGTCAAAACTTACATTATCAATCATGTAAGAGCATCTATGTGGAGGGAAATGAGGAGTAGTAGTCGTCGAAATTCTAAACGCAAAAGAAAACTTTGAAATGACAAAATTGAAGTGTATAGAGAAAGAGATAGAGAATGTCATAGGAGGAGAATAAAAGGTATGTTAAATATTGCTAATGTTACTTCAAGTGAAGAGGATATTGAATTTGAAAATGTGCCACAAGTTATTGAAAATGAAAATGTAGATTTTGAAAGTGAAAATTTTGAAACTTTTGAAAATGTTGAAAGTGAAAATGAAAATGCTCAACATGTGGAAAATTTGGACATAGGAGGTGAAAATGTGGAAAACTTTAACATTGAAGGTGGAATTGCTCAACCAAGTGAACCATATGTAACACCTAATTACTTTAGAAATGATGACCCTCTCATGGATGAAAGACAAATTCCAAATCCAAGACCTTCAAGAACCTCAAAATGGTTATTTGAAATCGATGAGAACATTATTACGAATCTTGAAGGCAAGAGATCAACAAGAACCATTTGGTTGTGGGCTACACAACTTTTCAACCAAAATTTTAGCAACAAGACATTGACCGAGAAATGCCAACTCTTTGTTCAATTGCTAAAGATCATAAAGATGAGACCATTGCTAAACAAATTGAATATGCCATAGATTCCGAGTTAGGGCCCATCAAAGTTTGACAATTTTGAGCACTTAGGGTGCTCAAGGGACGACGCCGATGGGGTATGACCCCGAGAGTTCGACCAAGTGGGGGGGAAAAATAGGAGCATGTATAAGGTAATAATGCCTAACTAGACATGTCAGAGCTAACGGTTTGTCATTGCGATGAGAAGAATGAGAAATTGGCCATGCGACAACATTCAATTAAGTGAGACTGATGATTTTTTTGCCAACCGAAAAATTGCTGCCCCAATAAAACCATAGGGCAACTTGAAAAACTGAGATAGGATTTTGTAGGGACCCCTCTCGTGGCCCCATAGGTTCAAATGGATCGTTCGTAGGTGCCACAGATTCTGAGTTAGGGCCCGTCAAAGTTTGACAATTTTGAGCACTTAGGGCGCTCAAGGGACGACGCCGATAGGGTATGACCCCAAGTGGGGGGAAAAAATAGGAGCATGCATAGGGTAATAATGCCTAACTAGACATGTTGGAGTCAACAGTTCGTCATCGCGACGAGCTCTACAATAAATTGGCTAGGCAACAACATTCGATTGAGTGAGACTGACAATTTTTTTGCCAACCGAAAAATTGCTGCCCTAATAAAACCGTAGGAAAACCTGAAAAACTGAGATAGGATTTTGTAGGGACCTATCTCATGGCCCCGTAGGTTCAAACAGATCATTCACAGGTGCCATGGATTCTGAGATAGGGCCCATCAAAGTTTAACAATTTTGAGCACTTAGGGCGCTCAAGGGATGACGCCGATAGGGTATGACCCCGAGTGTTTGACCAAGTGGGGGGGGGAAATAGGAACATGCATAGGGTAATAATTCCTAAATGGATATGTCGGAGCCAACAGTTCATCATCGTGATGAGCTGAACGAGAAATTGCCATGTGACACAATTCAACTGAGTGAGACTGACGATTTTTTTGCCAACCAAAAAATTGCTGCCTTAATAAAACCATAGGGAAACTTGAAAAACCTAGATAGGTTTTTGTAGGGACCCCGCTTGTGGCCCTATAGGTTCAAACAGATCTTTCACAGGTGCCATGGATTCTGAGTTAGGTCCGTCAAAGTTTGACAATTTTGAGCACTTAGGGCACTCAAGGGACGATGCCAGTAGGGTATGACCCCGAGCGTTTGACAGAGTGGGGGGGGAAAATAGGAACATGCATAGGGTAATAATGCCTAACTGGAAATGTCAGAGCTGATGGTTCATCATCGCAATGAGCTGAACAAGAAATTGGCCACGCGACAACATTCGATTGAGTGAGACTGACGATTTTTTCGCCTACCAAAAAATTGCTGCCCTAATAAAATCCTGAGAGTTTGACCAAGGTGGGGGGAAAAATAGGACCATGCATAGGGTAATAATAAATTGTATGAAGTATTGTTCATTAAATGAATTGTATTGTATTGTTCATTAAATGAATTGTATTATTCATGAATTGTATTGTTCATAAATTGTATTGTTCATTAAATGAATTGTATTGTATTGTTCATTAAATGAATTATATTGTTCATTATACAAACAACACTTGCGATGAAATGAAATGAATTGTATTGTTCATTAATAACCATTATTAACCATTGTTAATTATTGGAATGAAGATTAAATATTTCCATGATAACACCACGCACAGATGAGCAATAATTTATATGATCGAATATCAACTTCTGTATATATAAAAATGTCAAATGATTACAAATGTATCTTCATACACAAATATGGAATAAATGCCAACTGAATCAAAATGTATGTCTAAATACGTGAATGTATGTCCATATACAAAATATACATGCCAACTAGACATGTAAGCATCCCAAAACTATCTATAACATCCTAAGCTACTGATGGATCATTAAAATTGATCCTCTTCACCACACTGCTCAGCTCTGAAGGATCCTGCACAAGAAAAACAAACCACGATTAATATTAGTTATATTATATAATTCACATTAAAAAAGTTAACATAAAAATGAGCTATAATTGAACTATTCATGTTTACCCCATCTCCATGTTTTCTCTTCAGCTTTGCAGGACTCTTGATGTATGTCTTCGGTAGAGGAGGTATGTTTTGAATATTTTCATACACAACCTACATCTGTTCAGAAACATGACATTGATATAAGTTAGCATATAATTGTCACTGAAAATAACAAATTATATCTAGTAATCAAAAAATAAAATAAACACACATCTACTCGAGGCATCTCTTCTTCTTCTTCAGGTATATTGGGTGTAGTCATCAAGGATGTGAAGACAAGAATTCTCTGTATATATACACAAGTATATGAAACTATCAATCTATCTCTAGACATGTATAATTACTATAAGTTATTTAAACTATTCATTCAATCATATTTGCATTCAATTACCTTTCCCTTGTCTCCAACTACACTACCAGTTCCTAAATCACACTGCCCCGCACTCATGCTGCTTATGCCCGACAAGAGTAAAATAAGATATACATGTAAGTTACTACATAATCTAATTAATACCAATATAAATGATGAGCATGTATGTACAATAAAATACAAATGACTAGGTGCAATAATATATGAACCATCAAGTTATCAAGGCCAAATGAAATGGCCGACAAGGCGCCCTCCTAAATCTGTCTCAACTCCTCCTCGGACATCAACTATTAAATAGACCATGTAAATAAAAATTAGTACTTAATATTATCTAGATTATAAATATTTATTTAAAATAAACATGAACTGTGAAAATACAAATCTTACCACTACATCATCAATGTATGATGATGGTGCCTCCTCGCCTCTAGCATGTGAGGACTCCCCAGGGTATCCTCCAATCTGTGTAATAATATCTGGTGCATCATGCATCTCATGCACCTCATAATCTGCACTATCTGCAGGAGGATCAATGGGTTGTCCAACTGGACCCAAGCATACATGCCCACACATGACACAACTATGGGGCACACAAATGTGTGGAGCCAAGGATGATGTGTCAGCGCCACCAGATACACCACCACCATCAAGAGTAGGCTGAGCTACTGACCTAGCCTGAGAAACCAAAAGGCTACTCAAAGAGTGAATAGCTGATATGGTCTATGAAGCCACCTCACAAATGATATCAGGATGCTACACTGTAAGTGGGGGATCAATAGGAGGAGGAGGGACATATGGGCCCTAGACTACTTTGACTACCCCAAGTCTATTTTGGGGCATACCTAAACCTACACCCTGGAAAGGTTGGATGTCAAAGTAGTTCACATGTTTGCATAAAACAAACTCAGCATACAATTTTTTTATGAAATAGAAGGGGATATCAAGATTGTTGTTGGGTGGTTTGTCGAAAACCATCCACCAACGATCCCAAAAAAAATTCACAATACCATCATTTGTGCACCATTTAATAGAAAGTTTTGTTTTTTGGGGATCTATGGGTTGACCAGTGCGGGGATTGACAAACAATGAGGTGATAGTGGCTTTGGATATCTCGAGATCCTTGATATCCTTATACGACAAGCCATCTGCATATTTTTGCCTCATAGAATCTCGCCACAAAAGGGTGGCATTGTGCTCCTCAGTCATGCTTTCCATACTCTTTATGATCGACGTGAGAGGATCAAACATTGGGTCTAGATGAGGGATCCTAGGATATACTTCTGCAATCCCCCTTAATTCATACAAATTTTGTGCAATCAAATCTTGAATTGAGGGGGTGTTTGGCAAATTTGGGTTTGGTTGTTGCAGTTGTTGTTGGTCAGTGTTTTCATTGTTATCCCCCATTTTTAATCTAATTGAATGTAAACAATTAAATTTAGTTAACAAATCTAAACAATTAGGTATTTGATTTTAAAAAACCATATTCTCAATGAAAAATCAAATAAACATTAAAATAAAATACAAAAAATGAATGAAAATGATTGAAAATAATAAAATTCTTACATTTCAATCTATTTTTTAGCAATTGTTTGCCAAAACACCGGATATTAGGTGCACTCGATATTGAATTTTAATAAAATCGTGCAACCCATGAGTTAAAAATGACTCACGGGTTGTCACTGTCGAAATATATTTGTCTCAGAAAATCGAATATCCGATTTTTATACTTAAATTATTTTAAAATAACACTTAATATAATAATATATTATATAATATATTATTATATTATATAATACGTATTGTATTATATTATAAAATATAATTATATATTATATATATTATAATATATAATATAATATAATATGATATAATATATTATATAATACGTATTATATAATATATTATTATATTATAATATAATAATATATTAAATAATATATATAATATATTATTATATTATATAATATGTATTGTATTATATTATAAAATATAATTATATATTATATAATATATTATATAATACGTATTATATAATATAATATAATATAATATAATATAATATAATATAATAATATATTATATAATACGTATTATATAATATATTATTATATTATAATATAATATTATATAATATAATATATTATTATATTATTATATTATATAGTATATTATTCCATTATATATATTATATATTATATAATATGTAATATATAATATATTTTTTAAATTAAAATTACAAATAAAAATCAGATATCCGATTTGCATAGGTAATTACCAAGCCAAGGTGTACTAACACCTAGGCCAAGCAAAAAGTCAACACAGATTTTCGCGTTTTTAGGTGAGTGAAGAAGGCTACTTTTTTACATCGCCACTTTTTACCCCACCTTGATCCTACACTAACCTAGGAGGAGTATTCTTGTTTGATGAGGAATCATACTTGGGATCTCTATCCTCTTCCTAAGGGCAGAAAGATGTTTAGGTGCCGCTAGTTGTATTGCACTAAGTATGTTGCTGATGGTTCCATTGATAAGTACAAAGCCCATCTTGTTGTGAAGGGTTTCTTGCAGGTTGTGGGTATTGATTACTCTGAGACATTTGCCCTTGTCACCAAGATGAACTCTATTCGCTTTGTACTATGTCTGGCAACTTCTCAAGGATGGCCTATTTTTCAGATGGATGTGAAGAGTGGCTTCTTGCCTGGGGACCTACAGGAGGAAATCTACATGGAGCAGCCTCGAGGGTTTGTGTAGGATAGTTCTTTGGTTTGCAGACTTCGGTGTTCATTGTATGGTCTCAAATAGGGCCCTCGGGCTTGGTATGAGAAGATGGATTCTTTCTTGCTCTCCACTGGGTTCACCCGCAGCCATTCTGATCATATAATGTACATTCAGCTTCTTAAGGGTGAGATCCTGATTCTTGTACTATATGTTGATGATCTCCTCATCACAGGTAGCTCATCCTCTATGATTCAGCATATCCAGCAAGCCTTGATGGACCAGTTTGAGATGACAGATCTTGGTCTTCTGCACTATTTCCTTGGTCTTCAGGTGATTCAGTCTTCTGATGGGATCTATATTCACCAGCAGAAGTATTCTCTTGACATGCTTTGGCGCTTTGGCATGCTTGATTGCAAGCTTTCTCCCACTCCTTTTCAGTCAGGGGTTGTTTTGATCACTACTTGTCCCACTCCTTTAGTAGATTCTACACTTTACAAGCAGTTGGTTGGTAGTTTGTTGTACTTGACTCACACCCGTCCTAATATTTCCTTTGCGGTTGGCCTTGTCTCTCGATTCTCCCATGATCCTCATGAGAGTCATTGGCAAGCTGCCAAACATATTTTGTAGTACATTCAGGGCTCTAGTTCTCATGGCATTCACTACACATCAAGGGAACCTCACATTGTTGGCTACACTAACTCAGATTGGGTTGGTGATGTCACTAATTGAAAGTCCACTTCTAGCTTTATTTTCTATCTTGGCTCTAGTCCTATCACATGGTCTCACAAGAAGCAGACTACTCATGCATTATCATCTACAGAGGCTAAGTACCGCGCTGTTGTGCTCACCAGTCAGGAGATCTTATGGCTTCGACAGTTGATGATTGAGTTTGGTTTTCCTCCTGATAGTCCCACTGTTCTTTGGTGTGACAATCAGAGTGCTATTCATATTTCCCGCAACCCAGTAGAGAATCAGCGGACGAAGCACATTGAGCTTCACATGTATTTTATCCGCTAGTTGATTCAGGATGGTTCTCTCATTCTGGAGTACATTCCCACTGCCGAGCAAGTTGCATACATCTTCACAAAACCTTTTGTATTGCCGCACTATCTTTAGTTGTTCTCTATGCTTGGGGTGAAGGAAGTTGTCTTTGGGGGGTCTTTGAGACCTTCCTTCCTTCTTCTTCTTTCAACATGTTCTTTTATCTCTTTTTTGGAGAGGAGGTTTTTCCCACTGGGTTTTCTCCTTTTTCTCCGTTTCACAGAGATTTCATTGTATTTGGGTACCTGATCAAGCCTTGTTGTCGGGACCCTTCTTTCCTACTTTTAGTAGTTGTTCTAGGTTTTATCTTCTCCCTAAGTCTAGCTTAACAAGGAGTGTTAGAGTAATCGGGTCTTCACTTGATTAATTAAACAAAATTTGTTTAATTCTTTAAGTTACCTATTATCTTTTTACACTTAAGCTAGCATTAGGTGAATAATAATTAATTCTTTTATTATTTATTATGTGCAAGCCTAGTTTTTCCCTTTTAGGGTTTCTTGACCTATTAGAGGTTATTTTTCTTTCCTTTGTATCATTATGACAATACACATTTTGGTGAATATTGAGCTCTCATATTTTGAGCATATTTTTCTGTGTTTTTGTTTTTCAGATTATTTTACTTCCTTGCTTCTCCTTGTAATAGATTATTCAACTTGCAAAAGATCTTTAGGCTCTTGTGGTGTTGTATTTCTCAACTCTCACAGGTTAGATTACGATAGAGTTTAAAATGAGAGAGGGAGTTATATTTATATGTAACTTATACCTTTTCAAATTTAAATTCTAGAGAAGGTTAGCATCTAGGGGAAAAATTTTGCTACTTGCATATTTGACATTCATATTTAAAAATTTGGGGCCAAAATTCTTGGACAAGGGCAATGGGCACCTTAGTCATTGTATTTTGGGCCATGTAAAAGGCCATGAATAGGGTAATGCACCAAGTTTATGGAAATGGCCTTGAAACTAAGAACAATCAAGCATTAATTAGGTATACATTAGACACGACAACCAAACTGGGTCCAAATAAAGTGTCAAATAGTAAACGGCTATAATCTACAACAATACATCTAGCCACCATTTTAGTGGGAGTACTTATTCTCATACTCATGGTAAAGTACAAAGAAGCAAAATATTATTCATCTAGGCATCAAATAGAAAATAAATAACCAAGCTTTGAAATGTATAGACCACAAGACTTGGAATCTTATCAATCTATAATATCAAGAAAAAAGGGAAATATAGAGTGGGTAGTATAATCAGCATTGGTAACACACACGGATCATGAAAAAACATAAAGTATAGCGTCTAGGGCTAGTGATATCCATACAAACCTAGTAGGAGCCATATAAAAAGGACAAGGAATGGCATCTAGGACTAGTAAGATCCTCAAATATTTACTAGGAGTCATGTCAAAAACACACAAAGCATGGCCTATAGGACTAGTTAATATCCTCAAATACTTACTAGGAGCCATGTCCACAAGGAGTCACAAGTAGCAAGTTGTGTTAGGCTAGGTAGCTCATGAACAAGGAATGTAGCACAAGGGCTAGAAAGTTGTGTTATGATAGGTGAGATTCATGCCAATGGTGATTACAAGGCCAAGAAAAACTCTCTATTTGCTATGTATTCTTGGTAAGATGTTGTAAAAAGGCATCATAGTAGCACAAACAAGCTCATGGTGTGTTGTCAAAGTGTACAACCAATGTTGTGGTTTGTGCACAAAGTGAAATGTATAGAGTTATGCATGCCCCCACCTTAATGTAATTGTGTATGCAAACCGCTAGAATTTTTTTTAAGGTAGTATACATTTAAAGACAAGACCCTCAAAATCATAAAATGCCCCCAAACATAGCAAAGTCGATGTGATATCACATACAAAAAGGACCACATAAGGGATCCAAAGGTTTGGGATCAATATTTACATAAGATAAATAATGTATATTAATATGATTGTGTTGAATTAGCCTCATACCATAAATATAGTGGAACTATGAGTGCAAAGGAGAAATAACACATAAGAAAGAACAAAGGACTTTTGGGTCAAAATGAAAAATGTGTAAAATCCTCAATGTTTTTCATCATCGCCGAAAGACAACACAAAATCATATTTACAAGAAAGTCACATTTACAACATAACATGTATATGACAAAGAGAAGAATGAAGATACAAATAGAAGAATGCCACAATAGGGTAGGTCTCTGTGTATCCTTGTGCCAATAGAGCCTCAAGCATAATCCAAGGAGAACCTAACAAAAAAAACGCACAACAAACAACACATCATGGGAAATCACATTACATGCAAGAAAAAATATAAAAACAAAAAAGTTATAATACATGTGAGCTATTCTATGTAACTAATTGTCCACCTACCAATCATGATCATCATCATAAAGTGATGGAGGGAAATATGCTGAAGGAGCTATGGCTAGCACAGTATAAAAATCTATCTCTATTTCAATATATTGAGCATTTTCTAAGGAAGGATTGCTATTTCTAGTTACAAATATGTTGGTTGTCTTCCCAAAATTACTACAATCAGCTAACTTATACTATCAAAATAAGAATTATAGGAAAAATGGGGGAACAAAATGGGCCTACCTACTACTTCTTAGAAAAAAATTACATACAACCAAAGGACAAATGAAGCTTAAGAATCATAGATCCATATACTCAAGGTATATTCTTAATAACTAAATGGATTAGTAGAGCATTAGAGGGAGATGCTCCTTCAAAAATTATTTTGTTGGGCACTCTTGGGGTACTATCAGCTGGAAAGACAAGATTATTTTATCTCAATACTTAAAAGCTCAAGGGTTTGCTCCCTTCAATTCTATTTGGAAATCTTGGTAATCTACTTGAACAAAAAAGTATGTAGTTTGATCAGTCCTTTAGTCATGAGCTAAGTTTTCCGTACTCCTCTATTTGGTGGAATTGATTAGTAAAATAAAATGACAACCTACTAGGAACTATTACTAGACTTAAAGAAAATGACCTATTAAAAAATGCATTCAAGTTTTTGTTAGGATTCCTAAAGATACTGAGAGGGGGGGGTGAATTAGTATCTAACCGGTTAATGAATTTACTTGATTTAAAACATGTAAAGCATATCAATACTGTATAATGGTAAACCAATAATAATGCAATAAACAAGAATAACAACAACTACATGAAAAACACACCATAACACAGTAGTTTAACGAGGAAACCTGGTGTGGGAAAAACCTCGGTGGGATTTGTGACCCACAATATTCGCTTACTGGCCAATAAGTGATATTACTCTTACAATAGGGGCCTGCACATGCAAGAAGGCCAAGTGCCTAGAGCTCACTGCTCAATTACAAAATAAGAAGTCACACTGACTTACAAAATGGATTATACAAATCCAATGTCTTGTACTGCTTCAAATTAGCATCTGCTATGCCAAATCTAGTACCGGTTTTAGCTCTGCTTCATACATAAACCCTTAACCTATAATTTGCATATTAGGCCTGCTTTATTTCGCCTATCACATTATTACAAAATGTTCTACAATGATCTCATACATATATGAGTCATATTACAACTCGTCATGTCAGCTTACAATGATTTTACAATTAATTACAAAATACATTATAAACAAAATTCTTGTCGGCTAGGGTGCCGGTATCCTTCCTTTGTCAGTGTTCTATGTGTCAGTGTAGAGTTTGTCATTGTCGGTGCCGATATATTGTCTTGCCGGTATCATATGATTGCAAGGTTGCCGTCAATGACAAAACCTTAAATCACCTACAATTTCTCATTGGAGTGTGCATTTTCCAACAATCTCCCCCTTTGGCATTGATGGCAACACTCATGAGAAAAATCCAAAAAGTGTCATCCAAAAATGAGTCTGCCATAATTGTCTTACCAAAAAAAATGAGCTCCCCCTGAGCTGATGAGCCATCTGCTGATCATTTTTCTCTTAGCCTCTACTCCCCCTTTGACATCAATGACAAAGGTTGTCATTCGCTGTCAGTGGAGTCCTGCCTGGTTTCTTGTAACTGGTGGGTTACACTCTGAAAAATATCTGTCAAAATTAAATTTATGTCATTGTTGAATGTTTTACTATCTTTTATAGCCTCATGGGTTCTCTGCACTGTATCGGTGAGTAAGTGCATTTTCTCTTCTGGTGTCTTTAGTCCGAGAACGAGAGCCTCAGATATTTATTTTCTCAAAGAAATAAGATACTCTAGTCTTGGACCAAGCCTGCATTTTAAGTCCTTTGCTTTGTCCTTTATTCTTTGTTTTTTATTTTCCAGTTTCCTGATTTTCTCTTCCCGCTCTGCAATTTTCTTCTCTAATTCAAAAAATGAATCTAATGTTCCAATCAGATTGTCAGCAATATTGTTAATCTTATCCCATGTCTTTCTGATTTCATTGTCAAGATCTTCTGTTAATACATCTGTTTTGTATGTATCCCTCTACAATTTCTTGAAGTCAAAAATGATTTCATTGAGTTTCGGTAAAAGAGTATCCATCTCCTCTTTGTTCTTATTCACAATTTCCATAAAGAATCTCTTTTTCTTTTATCATCCTTTCCTTAAAAGTATCCTCATTTATTTGATCAGCAATGATTAGGTTACCGATGATGAATTTAGGCAATGTGTCTAATTGTCCTAAAGATTCTTTATTCTCTATGTTACACTTGGGTGCAATCATCTTCAAAATTGGTATGGTGTTATCAATAGCCTTATATGCTAGTGCATTACAATCTGTTATTTTCTTAATTGAATCTAGCAATACCTCTGTCACATTTGTTGGTCTGAATTCAGACATGGAGGTTTCAGATGTCTGTCCAACTGTCTTCACAATTTGTGATCCACCGATGGTGATAATAGCATTGCTTTCCTCTTTCATTGGAGGATCAATTTGTGTCTGCCTTTAAGCTACCAAAGGTTTAGGTCTTTCAGTTGTAGCCAGTGGCACTGTCTCTGAATGTACTTGTGAATGAACCTATTGTTATACCTATTTCTTTGTACTCTCTACTGATGGTTTCTCTGATGGTGCCTCTGATGATTTTTCAGTGGTATCCACTACTGGTTTTTTTGTTTGTGACTCTATATTTTCTATCGGTTTCTCTGTGCTTGCTCTTGAAATGTTTTGTAGTTGGTATCTCAACAGATTTTTCATTGTTATCAGTTGTCGATTTCTCAATAGATACATTATGTACACCAGTGCTATCATCTTTTCTTGTATCCGTTGTTTGTTCAGTTTGTTTCTCACTCCCAATTTCAGTGTCTCCAACTGTATCTTCAACATTTGTCTCAATTGTTGTGTCTTCTATCGATTGCTTAGTTGCCACATCTCTTTTCTCACTTTTTTCCTTATCAACCACAATGTTGACTTCTTGAGTGTTGATATTCATTATGTACAACACCTCAGAATCAGGATTTGTGTCCTCATGTGTTGTCTTCATACTCTCTGTTGCTGGTTGATTTTTAGTAGTGTATATTGGTGGAGTATCTAAAGGCGGTGGGGGTAAGTTGTATGTTATCTTTGTACTGGGAGGTCCACCAACCTTGCCTTTTCCTTTGTCCATATCCTTTTGATATACCTTGAAGGTTTTAGGTTTTTGATATTCTTCCTATTTCTCCTTTTCTACCAGGAATATATCCCATGCATCTATTGTTTCCTCTGTTATCTTATTCACTCTTCCTTCTATCAGTGCTACATGTTAGTGAGCAGTTGAGAATACTAACCGGTTAGCCTCAGAGATTAATTGATCTATCTCATCAGGTGAGTTAACAGGGTTTACTGCAAGTAGTTTTTCAATCTTTATTTTCTTATCTAGCTCAATAATAGCTACTCTTATAGCTTCTAGTCTGTTATATAGATCTGTCAGTATTTCATCAACAACTTGCATCAAAAATTTCTTGAAAATATCTAAGTATAGTATTACACTGTTCTCTACTCTCTCTTTGTCATTAGCGGATAGTGTGTTATACAGTTTGCTGATATTCTTCAACTTGCCATCCTCAGTAATTTCATTTAGTAATTTATCAATAGGACCTATAGTTTGTTTTGACTTCTTCTTAAGAGTCGACTTCTTTTTCTTTGGAGTTAATTTCTTTGTTGGGGGCCTTATTGCCTGTTGCTTCTATCTTTTTGGTGTAGGAGAAGGTGCCGATGAAGGTTTTCTTTTCCTCTCAACTCTCTTGAATACTGCAGGTATGTCACTTTCTGAAGAAGTGCCAATCGATGAAAGGTGTGTTACCGGTTGGAGTGATTCCAACTCATTTTAAGTTATACTGGTTTGCTTTAGCATGTCTTCTTTAATAGCTTTTTCTTGCCGGGTTCCCTTTTTAACAGTTGCCTCAACCCTTTTAACTCTTTTCTTTGATTGAACTTGACTTTCTATAGTTTCAGCATTACCAAATACTTCTTCTTCAGGTTCCTTAGAAGCTTCTAGGAGGGCTTTTGCATAGGTTTCTATTATGTTGTCATCAGTCTCATACCCCATTTCAGTAACCCATATGGTTCTAGGAACAACTGCCTCCATCCAAATTTCATCTTTCTTTATTACAAAACAGATTTCCTTTTGGTACTTATCCACAATAGCTTGTGATAACCTTACTCTTGTTTTCATTCGAGCTTTTAGTGCTTGAAAGTGCTCATTTATCGTTTTCTCCCTTTTCTCTCCCATATTGTTCAGCAATTCTGATAGTTGTTTTCCTATCGGTATATCATATCTAAAATCTTTGGTGCCAATACCGGGTATTTGTTTGGTTATATATATCATCAGACAAACAGGTAGTTTTCCAAATCTGAATGTTCCTTTCTTTTCTCTTTTGATCTTTGCTAAATTGTCTATTAGTTCATCTTTGAGCCATTCACATATGTCTATCTTCGCATTATCATTTACCATATCATAGGCACTCTTAATACATAGGCTAGAAACTTAGTTTAACCTATTTGCATGTGTAGTCTTGTAACATAAGATCATACTGATAAATCTGATATTTGTATCCTTTACATCGTTTACCCTTAGTGATCTCTTATCAAATGTTGCATCGGTTAGGTTTGTCACTAGATCATTTGAGACCTTCTTAGTTTTATTAGGTTTGTTGCTAGTGGAGGGTAACCCTGTCATAGCCTTAACTGCTTCTTTTGTGATTTTATGAACTGAGTCCAACTAGAAAAAACCCTATCACAACCTTTACTGCTTCTTTTGTGATTTTATGAACTGAGTCCAACTAGAAAAATTGACCATGTACTCTGCTTAATACTAGGCTTATAATATCCGTGGGGAAATCCGGGATACTGAGAATTTCAATGAAACCTAGGGTTTCTATTATCTTATGTTCAGGTTTGACATTTCTCGATTCATCACAAATCAAAGATTCATACATATTCTTAATTTCCTCATAACCTAGTTCATCAATATGACAGTGTATATACATTCTAGGGTCTTCAGCATATACTACCCCTTTAGGTATTTGAGAAAATGCACCTAAGCTATCATCTTTCTTTGCAATTTCGGGAACTAGCTGGAATACGGGTCTAGGGCGTTTAATAACTTCAACAATAGTAGGGTTTGCAACAAGTTCAGGAGTAGATGAAGATGCCATAGCTATAAATACCTTAATCTGCCTTAGGGATGAAAGATTTGATAGATTGCTTCGCTTCTTTGCTTTGAATGCCTTTGCTCAGGATTTTCATGCTCTCAAAGAATTGAATGCTCGGTGAAATGAAAATGGAGCCAAAACACTTGTTTATAATGTTATTTTCTTCATCTACCACATTTAATGCTTGTCGGTTAAGTCACAACTAAACTTATCTGCTAGTAAAGAAGTAATCTCAACTTCTCACCATCAACCAAGGGAATAATAGCATGTTTTTCATTTAATTGCTAAACCCCCAAAAGAATTTTCTTCAGTTAGATGAAGAGTCTCCTGTCGGTGGAGTGTTACTCTGTTCTGCTAATGGAGGAGTATTCCCATCAACATTTTGTTTTGATTTTCTAATCCATTATTTTGAGAATTCTTGTTTTACCTCTTCAACCTTTTCTTTACCTTTCAAACTAGCACCATTATTATTTGCCGGTGGTGCCTTACTTCTACAGAATTTTGCAATATGTCCAATCTTGTTACAAGCATAACAAGTCACATTCTTTTTCTGAATAGCTTTCCCATATCCTATGCTGGTTTGTGTTCTGCATTGATTAGATAAGTGTCCAAATCTCCCACAAACATAACATCTTACATTCATTCTACAATTCTCTGAATTATGACCAACTTTGTTGCATTTAGAACATTGACCTGTGGGTGTATTGGTGTTCTGATAATTTCTAGATCTACATTGATTTGTTCTATGACCATACTTGTTACAGTTAAAGCATTTTCCATTAAATTTATAAGCATTTGGTTGCCTTACCGGTTTGCTATGATCATGTGTGTTTGCAGTACTAGAGCTTTCACCAACTTCAAAGCCAAGGCCACTAGTGTCACCATTAGGTTTCTGATTCTTCATCATGTCGCCAAGTTCTTTTGAGCTTTTCTTGAATTTTTCTTTGTTTTGATTTGTAGTAGCCAGTTCTCTTTCCAAGATTCCTTTCTGTCTCATAAGTTCATTTGAGTCATTTTGTGTATGCATCATATTTGTCTCCAACATATCATTTTCATAACTAATTCTTATGTTTTCATTTGCAGCATCATTTAGTCTTCTAGTCAAATCTTCTTCATTTTTCTTCCTATCTTCAATTTCTTTGCAAAATCTCATAGTCATATCCTGCATTTCATTCTTTGTAGTACTGCTTTCTTGTCTTAGTTTGTTTACTAGATCATTAAGAGTTTCCTTTTCATCATTCTCATTCTGCATCTTTTCATAAAGTTCTCTTCTCTTATTTCTTGCAATGGTAAGATTTTCTTGAAGTGCTTGAATAATATCCTGAGCAGCTTTTAGATCATCTTCAAGTTTGATATTTTTCAATTTTTCTGCATCATAATCTGAAAGAGTTGTTTCCAATTCTTTCTTCAAGTTATCCATCTCTACCGGTGTCAAGATCTTCCTCAAGCTATTAGGCTTCTGAAAATAGAGGACCAAGTTCTGATACCAATTGTTAGGATTCCCAAAGATACTGAGAGGGGTGGTGAATTAGTATCTAACTGGTTATTGAATCTACTTGATTTAAAACATGTAAAGCATATCAATACTGTATACCGGTAAACCAAGAATAACAACAACCACATGAAAGCACACCATAACACAGTAGTTTAACGAGGAAACCCAGTGTGGGAAAAACCTCAGTGGGATTTGTGACCCACAATATTCGCTTACTGGTCAATAAGTGAATATTACTCTTACAATAGGGGCCTGCACATGCAGGAAGGCCAAGTGCCTAGAGCTCACTGCTCAATTACAAAATAAGAAGTCACACTGACTTACAAAATGAATTATACAAATCCAATGTCTTTTACTACTTCAAATTAGCATTTGCTATGCCAGATCTAGTACCGGTTTTAGCTCTGCTTCATACATAAACTCTTAACCTATAATTCACATATTAGGTCTGCCTTATTTTGCCTATCACATTATTACAAAATGTTCTACAATGATCTCATACATATATGAGTCATATTACAACTCGTCATGTCGGCTTACAATGATTTTACAATTAATTACAAAATATATTATAAACAAAATTCTTGTCGGCCAGGGTGCCGGTATCCTTCCTTTGCTGGTGTTCTGTGTGTCGGTGTAGAGTTTGTCGTTGCTGGTGCTGGTATCATATGATTGCAAGGTTGCCATCAATGACAAAACCTTCAATCACCTACAATTTCTCATTGGAGTGTGCATTTGCTAACAGTTTTTTGGGATTGATGGGACCCCTCCACCTTCTAATGGAAATAGTGACATCTTCTTAAAACCAAATTGCACCTATCACCATTTGATAAACAACCAATCATTAGAATCCAACAACTTATTACTCCTAAGCTTCACAATTTTTTATCCCTAGAATGTCATGGTAACTTTAAAAATGATTGGAGAAGCCCCAATGCTCATAGTATTCACTTATTCCCCCTCCAAACCATTTACAAACAATTGTTTCCTATTATCACCATCTCACCCTATGTCAATAGGAAGTGGCATTGCAGTTTCTCCAATCTAAATAGAACAAGTTCAACTGCCAAATCTAGAATTCCATATTAGATGCTCAATCTCAACTCTTAGAGTGGAGTGTCCTTCATGCCAAGCTTCCTATTGGTAATTGCCTTAAATTTATTTTCCCTATTCCTACTTGTCCATTTTGTGTCAATATGGGATCATATAAAATTCTTTTTGGTTTTGTGTTCATGCTTGTAATTTATGGAAACATTGTTCACCTCGTTGCCTACTTTATTCCCTTGAGCATGGTCTAAAAAGAAGCTCTCCTTGGTGTGTCTACCTCTGATATTACATCTCACACTTGTAAACAAATGATTATCAAATATTATTGTAATTTTTTCTTTCTTGCTATCCTTTTTATCACCATTCTTCCCCTTTGATTATAAACTCAAATAATATATGCTAAGTTGTCTCTCCATATTATCAATTTTGAGAAAAACCCATTTTAATATTTTATAAAATGCAAAAGACATGACTTGCTTCTACAATTGCATGCAATTACTAAAGACAAGGGAGAATGTTGCATAAACACCGGTGATCACTCACTTTCTTGGCAATTGGCCTAATCTATGGACATATTGTTGTAAATATCAACGATATGAGTTGTTTTCTATTAAATGACACTAATCTATATGTTTTCAATAGCATGGAGCTTCATTTTGTTGCTATAGTTGAATGTGTTTTTTGCTAGTTTATATTTGTTGTAGGAGAAGTGTATCTATTATAACAATAATTATGCTTGTTTGTTTATTTTGGTTGTAGAAAATCTCTTGCTATTTTATTAGTTTTGCTTCCCATGGTTGCTCTCCTCCCCATGACCATAGGTGTGGCTGGAATGTTTTTGCTCTATGGTCTCAATCTACTAGATCTCAAGCTCCTTGATGCCACTTTGGTAACTAGAACATGTCAAGTTAGCGATGCTTTAGCTCACCCCCACATAGAGGATGTATGGGTGGTCGTCGGGTAGGTCATAACTATGTTTTAGTAGTACTTAGTTGTTGGCTAGTGGTAGTGGTGATTGGTTAGACTTCTTAAAGTGGCTCCCTTGTATGGCTTTGGTTGTTTCACATATGTTGAATGAAGACAAGGATAAGGAGGAAAGAGAAGCTAATATTGATGAGGAGTGGTCAATTCCTAATATCACTCTGGACCTTGCTAATGTATAAATAAACCGGATAACGAAGACCCCCCTCTGCCTCCCATTGGTGTAGCTCTCATTACTTAAGAAATTTTATTGTTATTTCTGTAATCTTGTTTTCCAAACACTACCTTTGTGACTCTAAGGAGTGACCTTGTGTCCTATATTTTTTCTGTATATGTGTATATATTTATAAGAAATAGAAATTGACATACGCATACATTAAAAAGCTAATTCAAAATTTTTAATAAATTTATTGGGAATTACATTAATAAATATCCACATAATAGCCTATGTTCCAATTGTAACACATATAAATGATAGATAATTGACACATTAATAGATATTCTCAAGTTTAGAACTATTAGTATGGAGTAGCCAATAATGAATAATCGACCATAAGATAATGTAACATTAAATCACAACTTTTGAGTAATTAATTGGTAAAAACTCTTGAAGTGGAAGTGTGTGCGATGCAGAAATCCTACAATGCATCTGGATCTACACTCATTGTGGGCACTAGTAAAACCAAAAGTAAAGATACCCAAATGAATGCCATTGTAACTTTGAAGAAGCAGAGAGTAAATTACAAACAATAGTGAGCTTCTGGCCTCCTATGCTGCTACATATATCCATGCATGAACAAATGAGGAATTTCTTAATAATTTAGTAATTTCATCCCCATTTCCCCTGTTTGAGAGTTAAGACAATAAAGACTACTTGTTCGTCCAAGAAAAACATATCAAAATAGGAATGCTTAGAACAAAGAATCAATCTTTTTAGCAAAAGCTCTCTTGAGTGATATATAAGTTTATGGGTAGTAAGTATTGCATTAACTGCCATTCTGGGATCATTTATAAATGTGGTAGTTATTGTCAGTGGAATATTAAACTAAACGCATCAGGGGTCTTAACTTTAATTTTTAATAAATAAAAAAAGACATTGGATTAGAAATTGAAGAGAGATGTTCAAAATGGAAGACCCAACAAGAACAAGAGTTTTATTTCTGTGAATCTATTATCTAAACAACTAATTTTTTTTTTAAATGTGGAGATTAAAATCAGGGACCACATAAAGTGCTCCTACTTTCTTGAAAAAAATAGTTAACACAAATATAATTTATGTCTATTTTTTTTGTTAAATGTTTAATGAATAAATGATGTTACTAATCTTTAAAATGGACACATCTTAAAAAACTAAATATTGAGCATGTGCCCCCCTAACTTTCTTGAAAACTAAATTAAAATATCAACTTTATAGAATAGATTCTAATTTTTAGAAATGTAACTTATTTGAACTTTTAATGGTTGGGTTAAAAATCAAGGCAAAAATATCATATGTAGGTTTTTGACATAAAAAATGAAGAAATTAACAAAAACAATTAAAAATGAAAACCTTAAAAATATACTTTAAAATATTAAAAATTATATGGTTAGAAAGCTAAGAGAGGTTAACATTATTGTGGTATTTTTTAGCTTTATATTGAAAGACAAGTGAACCTGGTAGACAAAACACTTGACATTATGTCATTTTTCTTAAATATATCATATACATGTATTTGGTCATTGAAATGCCGATCTAGAACTTTTGGGTTGGATACCTAAGGCAAATAGAACTCTAAGGTTTGGAAACTCTAAAAATAGGAAATAATGTAAGCATATTATAATGTGGTCATGTTTATGGCTAGGTAACTACCAAGTTAATATGTGCTCACATTTTGTACAAGCAATATTTTCTTTCTTTCACATCCTAGTTCTTTCTCACACTATAATGTTATCTATTTTCTTTAGAATATAAACATTAAATCAACATTTAACTATAAGTGACATTTCTATATGTTTTTTTACTTTTTAATATTTTAAGTTATATTTCATGTATACAATTTCAGAAAATGTTTGAGAATGGTTTCGAATCTCTAGGAGTTATGATGCATCTATTCTAGTTTTTAGAAGATCTTATAATCTTTCAAACTTAATCAAATTTTAGTAATTAGTAAACTTCTATCATCTTGCTTGCTCTCTCTCTCTCTCTCTCTCTCCCTCCCTCCCTCCTATTTATACTTATTTGTCTCCCCTCTACCCCTCTCTCTCTACATACCCCTCACTCTATCCTCTCCACATCTATTTTTCTCCACACATCTCTCTATCTCTTCCTCTCTCCATCCATATTTACTTATATCTATCTCCCCTCTCCCTCCATCCATCCTCACCTCTATTTATCTACATACCTTGATCTCTTGCGCTCTCCCTCCTATCCACTTCTCTCCTTCTACCTACCTCTCCTTCCATTGCTCTCTCTATTTATGTCTCTCTCCCCTCTTCCTCTTTCTACATACCTCTCCCTCTATAAATTTTTTTACACACTCCTCCCCCCTCTCTCTACATTCCTCTCCGTTATTCCTTAATTCTCTATCTCACCTCTTTGTGTCTCTCCTTTCTCTCACTACCCACCTCTCCTATGCTGCTTATTTATATCTCCCTTCTCTCTACCTACCTATCTTTACCTACCTTTATTTATCTACATACATCTCACTTGCTCCCTCCCTCTCTCTCTCCCTTCCTACCTTTACGACATAGTAAAAGAAGCATAATAACACTAATAAAACCATAATAGAGTAATCACTAGTCTTCGGTGTACTTCTTCATCAATAGTTTTTTCCGACATAATAACCATTTCAAAATTAATTGTCTTAAATTAATTGCCAAATACTTTGATAAATATCTACATAAAAAATTCATGTTTCAATCGTAACACATATAAAAGATAGATAATTGACACAAATTAATAGAGATTACAAGTTTACAACTTTTAGTGCAGAGTAGCCAACATTGAATAATCAAACATAAAAGAATGTAACATTGAACTACAGCCCGCGAATAATTAATTTGTAAGAAACATGCGAGACGAAACAAGATTCTCTACCAGAAGCATAAAGACAGAATTCGGTAATCCAAAATCGATTCTTCAGCTACCACCAAGCTTCTTTCTGATTGTCTCCACCTCCATAAGGTTGATCTGGAATGACATTGCCAAAACACTACTGGAAATTGCCGGATTGGAAGCAAAAGTGGCCAAGGGAATGACAGAGTTACCGGGAGATTGACTGTTAAGAGCCGCTATAACAGACGCGGGGCTGTTTCCCATGTTCTGAGCGAAGTGTATGAGAGCTTTGGGAAACACAAAAACATCACCTGTTTTGATATCTGCAGAGAAAAGCTTGTTGGTGGTGTCCACAAACCCAACTCTGAGATTCCCTTCCAAAACGAAGATTATTTCAGAAGCTCGTGGGTGTGTGTGAGGAGGAAGCACTGCTCCCACTGCAAAATCTACGCGAGCCATTATCATCCCCAGTGTGTTTATGCCAGGGAGAACCTCTGTTGTTGTGACAGTCAAACTCACTCCAAATGGATTGCCTGATGTATTTCCCTGTGTGCTCAAAATAGATGTAGTAAAGTGCTTTGCAGAAGCTTTGGTGGGATTGATACAAGGCAGACCATTCATATAAACTGTTGAAGAGGAAGTGTCTGCTACGCAGAAATCCTGCAATGGGTTTGGATCTGCACTTGTTGTGGGCGCTAGTAAAACCAAAACTAGAGAAACCCAAAAGTATGCCATTGTAATTTTGAAGAAGAAAAAGAGTACTTACAACAATATTGAGCTTCTGGCCTCGTATGCTGCTCTATATATGGATGCACGAACAGATGAGGAATTTCTTAATAATTTAGTAATTCCATCCCCATTTCCTCTGTTTGAGAGTTAAGACAATAAAAACTAGTTGTTCGTCCAAGAAAAACATATCAAAATAGGAATGCTCAGCACTGAGAATCAGTCTTTTTCGCAAAAGCTGTGTTAGGTGATATATAAGTTCATGGGAAGTAGATATTGCGTCAACTGCTGTCACAGGAGCATTTATAAATGGGGTAGTTATGGTCGGCGGGATATTAAAAAAGCATACGCATATAAAATCTTTACAGCTAACCGAATCAAAGTCAATTCTGTAGTCAGTCTGCGAACTTCTGAAGATTTATTCTTAATAAAAAAAATTGGATGATTATTTTTCATTTGTTTATAAGTAGAGTTTTTTCTTAGGGGAAGCAAAATTAAGTATGATTTAATTGTGTAGTTTTTAAGAAAAAAAATTCAGAGAAATATTGTGTTTTATGTATTGCTAGATTATTAAATGAAGTAGGAGATATATTCTTTTATTATGATTCAACAAAAGAGTTTTTTGTTTAGTCTAAACTTTTTCAACAAAATTTATATTATAATTTTTTTATTATAGAGGTAGTCATTTCATTATATATATGGTTTTTTATTTATTCTATCAAATTAGGATATTTTGTTAAGATTTAGTTATATAAATTTTAAGCCTAAAATCATGTTTTTGATAAAGATAAACGGGTTTTACATGGACTTGAAACCAAAAGTTTTACAACAACCGACCATCAGCCAAATAGACATAAACCAACATCAAAATAGGGGAGCACCCCCGAACAGTCAGGAAAACAAAAGAGACGCAAACAAACAAGACAAAACAAAAGAAAGACTCTCAATTAAGAGAGAGCACCAGATCCTTGTTCTTCTAGATGGAAATCTTGTTGATTTCCTCCAGCTCCTCCATAATGAATCTAGCGGTACCCTTGTTGTTGTTGCTGCTCCTGCTTCTAGTTTTGGAACTAGGACCAATGGTTTTGTTGTCTCCAGTAGCCATATCTTCCCCTCCAAGATCTTTCACTGGTTCACTGTGGTAGGATATGTAATCAACAACCATGGCATTGATCTTTTCAAACCCCTCTATAATGTTGTTCATGGCTTCTTTACTTATGTCAACCAAGTTCTTGAGATTTTTCTTAATCTACGCCATAGACTGTTCCACCTTTTCAAATCTTTGTTCGTGATTACATTTCATCACCTCAACGTCCTGGGAGAGCTTTAGGGTCATAATCATGAGTTTCTCAAATTTGCTGAGCTCAAGGGAAGTAGTCAAGATATCAATAATCTCTTTAACCCCCACTTTGAGGGTATCAATTTCGTGCTCCACCCACTTCCAGCAGCTCTCTTGGCTTCTAGTAGCTTCCATAACTAGGTTCATCAGGTTACCAGTCCTCTGTATCCCACTGTTCTCTTCTTTGGCCATGGTCCCTTGTTTTTCTTTTAGGACGTTGATAGGGATGTCCAATTTAATTCCCTGATCCAAATTCTTCGGACCATAGTCCTTAGCTACCAGCTTCTTCTTTTTAGAGAGGGGTTTGGCCTTAGAGATCAGTTTGCTGATGGTTTTGTATTTATTGGCTGCCCATCTGGGAGGATTTTTACTGCTAAACGTCCTAGGGGTGACCATTATCTTCCCTTCATCTACAGGTTTATATTCAAGGTCATCAAGAGGAACCCCATTGTCTTCCAAATCCATTTCCGAGTCAGAGACATCCTGGATATTAGTCTATTGGCCAGTCACAGTTAGAGGGGGCACAACTTCAAGGGATTTAACGTACTCCATGATGAGCACAATAAGTCCCTCATGGAGAACAGGGTTGTTTGGATTCTCCAAATGTTTTTCCAAGCTAGTTTCTAGAGAGGAGGTCAAATAGAAAGGAACATAAATGATTTTACCATGCTTAAAATGATTTTAAATGGTAAAATGATAGGAAAAGATGCTGGCATATCTTCCATCGAGCGTAATATACCTCATGATGAACTCGGCCATGTCAACCCAGGGAGCCATGAGATCTATCATGTTGTAGCCACCATCAGCCATCTTGGTAACTCTAGAGCGCTCCTTGTCTTTGTCAAAGAAACTCGTCAATTCTTTGGTGCAGGGCACCTATCGAATTTTGGTTTGTTCTAAGTCTTTTGTGTTGTCTTTCAAGTTGTAATAAATGGACCAACCATTTAGGACACAATGAAGCCATGGTTGAGTTGTCCAAGCTTTTGTTGTGTTTAGAATGTTGATAGTCTAGAAGAGGTAATGTTGATGTTGTTCACAAGACCATTGCTCTAAATCAGAGTCATCATGTAATAAGGGAGTAATGTAGTGTTGTAGGTCTCCTAGGATGCATTGAGGGCCTTTTTGAGACATGGAATGCACTTGAGTGCAAAGTTGCATTCTCAAGATGAAAAGTGCAATTTTGCAAAAAGTTGCATTTTTGTTGATTGGCGGTGAAAAGTTGGTTCAACCAACTAAATCAGGTTGTTTAAACCCAAAAAAGCTTCATTGTACGGGTTGGAGGAAATGGAATGCAAAGAAAGTTTTTGTTTGCAAGAACCAACTTTGTTTTAACATTGTTTTGACTGTTTTCCTTTGTTTTGGCTGTGTAGTATGGTCCAGTACAGACTTGTTAGGAGAATTTAATTTTAGGGCATGAGAGCTTGGTGATTCTACTTTCCAATAAGGTATATATCCAAGTTTGGTTGTGTTTGGTTGCAGAGATTAGAACCATTCTATGTGACTAGGTGTAAAACCCTTGTAAAGTAGGGTTTAAGGAAAAATGGCTCTAACTTGAGCATCCACTGATGGCACCAGTTGAAATCATGTGGAAAGATAGGTTAGGGTCTGGAAATATGTTTAGAGTAGGTTGTGTGATTTTGTAGACCTTTTTTGTGGAGTTACAATGATACCCTAGGTTCACAGTTAGGAGTCGGTGAGTCTAGGACAATAGAATATGTGCAATTTCAGAGCACATGTGGATTGGTAGAAGAAAATTTGAGACATGGTTGGAGACCCCTGTGAATTCCCTTAAAGAATCTGTTAGGTCCCAAAGACAACTGAGAGCGGGGGGTGAATCAGTTGTCCAATAAATTCAAACCAAAATAACTTAACCAAACTTAATGCTTAATACCGGTAAACCAAACTTTATGTCGGTAGACAGTTTTATCAGTTAATTGCAATACCGGTAAAGTTTAATGCATGAAACAGAAAGATAATAACATCCACAACACATAACACAAATATTTGTACGTGGAAACCTTGCAAGGGGAAAAACCACGATGGGAAACCTTACCCACAATCAGATGATACTACTGTAGATAGTATGTGTGTACAATATGGAGTCTACACATGCAGAAAGACCAACTACCTAGAGCTCACTGCTCAATCACAAAATGGGAGTCACACTGACTAAAATTGAATGGTTAAATCCAATGATAATGTACTGCTCAAAACAACATCTTCATATGCTGGATTCAGTACCAGTTTAGCTCTGATTTGCCTTCTTCAAACCTTCCTTCAATCTTGAATGATGTCCGCATGTATAGCTCTGTTAATGTTCGGATATACCTTATAACAATCTTCACCACTTTGTTACATTAATCTCACAAATGAGATCTTACATTTATACCATAACCTAAGACCTAATGAGTAGGTCGGCTCACTAAGAGATATTACAATAAAGTCAATTACAAATGAATCAATATGTGATGCATCATGTCAACTCAATGCATTTACAATAAAACATCTTCATGACGTGTCATGCTGATCTGGAATAGATATGATTGCCAGTGCATAACCTGGACCCATTTGTCAGTAACAACAAATATGCAAACCCGTTTAGACCAATGAACAAATCACCAAAACCAAGTGTCCAAACAATATCTTCGACATAACCAAGTAATCTCCAAGTCATTCCAAGTGTTGGTGAACAATATAATCTGTTGGTGAACCAGATACTAGTGATTGTACATAAGTTACTGAACATGCTAGGGAACATAACCAAAGATCTCCAAGTGTTGACAGGTGTTGACATCAATGACAAAACCATACCAACATATCCAAAATACCAACAATCTCCCCCTTTGGAATTGATGGCAACACAAGATGGAAAAACCATCAAAGTGCCAAAATAGAAATGCCAAGAACCAAAAACCAACAATCTCCAAAAGAGATCATTAACCAGAAATTGAAATACAAAGAGGAATAATCTCTCCCAATATAATTATTTCTCCCAAAAGATAATGTGTTTTTCCATAGATATCTCTCCCCCTTTGACATCAAATGCCAAAGCAATACAAAAACCAGTTTGAAATAGTTCATACAATATACCAATTTGTTACAAAATACCAACTACTCCCCCTGATAAGTAGCTCTCCTCATCAAAGCCGGAAAAAAATTTCTTTGTTAATTCTATCGGTTGATGACAAACATCAACTGTCTAAGTCTCTACCAGTGGGGCTATAACCCCAAACCGCTCTCTAAGATATTCAAAAGTTTCCTTAGGCAAAGGCTTAGTAAAAATATCTGCAATCTACTCTTTAGTAATCACA
The DNA here is from genome assembly GCF_030272615.1 of Cryptomeria japonica. Lineage (NCBI taxonomy): Eukaryota > Viridiplantae > Streptophyta > Pinopsida > Cupressales > Cupressaceae > Cryptomeria > Cryptomeria japonica. The sequence goes on along the minus strand of NC_081405.1, from coordinate 108,303,700 downwards.
TAAACCAATTTCACTTCTTTTGCTTCAACATTCTCTTTCAAAAAATTGAATTTGATAGAAACATGTTTAATTTTTGAGTGAAATATCGGATTCTTAGATATATCAATTGCTGCCAAATTATCACAGTAAATAGTTATAGGTTCCTTGCATTCTACCTTAATGTCCTTCAACATTTGCTTAGTCCATAATACCTGGGTATAACTAGTTGCTACTACAACATATTCTGATTTTGCTGTTCATAAAGATGTGCAACTCTGTTTCTTGCTCAACCAGGAAATTAATTTGCTACCAAGAAAGAATGCTCCACCAGTGGTACTTTTTCTGTCATCTACATCTCCTACCCAATTTGCATCTGTATATGTACATAAATCAAAATTTTCATCTCTAGGATGCCATAAACCAAGATTTGTAGTTCCTCGTAGATATCGTAAAATCCTTTTCACTGCTGATTCATGATTTTCTCTAGGATTACTCTAAAATCTTGAAACAATACATACTGCATTCAAAATATCAGGTCTTGTTTGTGTTAAATACAGTAAACCTCCTATCATAGACTTGTAACTAGTCGGATTAACAGGTGTTGATTCATCCTTCAAAGATAGTTTATCAGTTGTAGTCATAGGTGTACTTACCGGTTTAGAATTTTCCATGCCAAATTTCTTTAGTAATTCCTTTAAGTACTTAGATTGACATATTAATATACCTTTATCAGTCTGTGAAATCTGCAATCCTAAAAAGAATTTTATCTCCCCAATCATAGACATTTCAAATTCTTCCTATATCTTATTATAAAAGTCTTTACACAATTCATCTTCTCCTCCAAAGATTATATCATCAACAAAAACTTCTATAACCAAGATGTCATCATTAGTTACTTTGTAATATAGATTGTTGTCAGCGTTACCTTTAGTGTAACCAATCTTCAAAATATATTTGTCCAATCTAGCATACCAAGCTCTAGGAGCTTGCTTTAGTCCATACAGAGCTTTCCTTAACCTGCAAACCATATCTTTGTCATTTGTCAATGAAAATCTATCAGGTTGTTCAATGTAAACTTCCTCTTCAAGATCACCATTCAGAAATGCACATTTAACATCCATTTCATATACTTTATAGTTCTTGTGTGCTGCAAAAGCTAAGAATAATCTAAGTGCCTCAATTCTAGCTACCGGTACAAAGGTTTCATTATAATCAATTCCTTCTTTCTATGAATATCCCTTACACACTAGTCTTGCTTTATTTTTGATTACCTTGCCATCTTCATTGAGTTGATTTCTGAATACCCATTTAGTTCCAATTATATTTTTATCTTTAGGTCGGGGAACCAATGTCCATGTGTTATTCTTTTCAATTTGTTCCAATTCATCTTCCATAGCTTTAATCCAGTGTTTATCTTCACATGCTTCATTAACTGATGCTAGTTCAATTAAAGAAATAAGACATACCTCTTCATTTGCTAGTCTTCCTCTAGTCATAACACCTTGATGCTTGTTCCCAATTATTTGACTTTCAGAGTGGTTCAATCTTACATACCGGGGTGTTTTTACTTGTTGTTGTTCTTCAGTCACTGTTAAATCCTCAGATGATGGCGGTGTGACTGGATCAACATTCTGTACTGGTGTACTCATTGTAGGTTCATTTGATATTATCTCTATTACCGGTTCAGAGTCCATGTACCTTGAATTACCTCTAAACTGTTCATCAATCTTCACATTTGCACTTTCAACAATTTTCAGCAATCTCTTATTAAAACATCTATACGCCTTTCTCTTAGATGAATAACCAAGAAATATTCATTCATCACTTCTAGGATCAAATTTGCCAATATAATCATATCTTCTAATATAGAATTTTCTTCCAAATATTCTGAAATACTTAAGAGTAGGAGTATTACTAAACCATAGTTCATGAGGGGTCTTACCGGTTTCACCTTTGATGTAAACTTTGTTGAATGTGTAAACTGTTGTATTCACTGCTTCTCTCCAATATACATGAGGTAGATTTGCTTCTGATATCATGCTTCTAGTTGCATCCAAAATAGTTATGTTCTTTCTTTCCACAACTCCATTCTACTGGGGTGTCTGAGGTGTTGATAACTATCTTTTAATTCCATTCACTTCATAGAATGTATTAAATTCCTTAGATGTGAATTCACCCCCTTGATCTGATCTCAAACATTTGAGTTTCTTATCGGTTTCATTCTCTACCATCACCTTGAATAGTTTGAATTTCCCAAAAGCTTTTGATTTCTCCCTAAGAAAGGTAACCAACACATTCTAGAATAGTCATCAATGATTAGCATAAAATATTTATCTCCTTGAAAACTTCTAGTTCTTGCTAGACCACATAAATCAGTGTGAATTAAGTTCAAGAACATTATTGGATTTTTCTAGAATACTCTTGAAAGATGCTCTAACTTTCTTTCCAAATTGACATTCCTTACATACTGGATTGTGAGGTTTAACAATCTTAGGTAAATCCCTTACTGCCTTAGTTGTACTGATTTTCACAATGCAATCAAAATTTACATGACAAAGTCTCTTATGCCATAACCAACTTTCATCAATATGTGCAATCAAGCATGCTTTCTCATAGTTAAGCCAGTTCTATTCATGATTGTGCATTTACCATTCTTGAACTGTAACTGAAAACCTTTTTCAATTAATTGACCAACACTCACAAGATTATGCTTCAAACCTTCAACATAGTAAACATTATCAGTATTGTGCTTACCATCAAAAAATATAGTGCCTTTTCCTTTGATCAAACAAGCTTTATCATCTCCAAATCTCACTAGACCTCCATTGTATTCCTGAAAGGTTAAGAATTTACTTTTATCACCAGCCATATGATGTGAACATCTAGAATCAATGATCCATTCATCCTTATCTTCAATTCTAGCTATCAGGGCCTGCTCTACCGATTGAACAGTAGGTGCCGGTTGATCTTTTGTTATAGCAACAAAAGCCCATCCATTGTCTGTCGGTTCTTCATCGAAATCATCAGTAACTCCTTCATCAACATAGTAACAAGACTTGTCTCTATTCTTCTTAAATCTATATCTGTGATATTCAGGGTTAGGCTTATATGTTCTTTTAGCTTCTTCTTTCAATCTTGCATGTCTATCAGGACACCTAGATTCCATATGCCCAATTTTATTACAGTTAAAACATTTAAATGGTGCTTTACCTTCATACTTACTTCCAACTGGACCTCTAGGCATTTTCCTTGCAAATAGTGCTTCAAGTTCTTCCAATTCTTCATTTTCTTTTCTGATTTCTTCAAGTTCTCTTGCTTAAAAGGCTTTCCAATCAAATTTATTATATTATGATGATGATGTTGATGCCTTGTGTAGCTAGGAAATCGGAAATCATCAATGCAATGTCAATTATTAGTCATAGCTCAATCACAAAAGCTCAAATGCAATGATCAATCCTAATTACATCCAATAGAGACATGAAAGCAAAACATTCAAGATTAAAAACTAAGCAAACCAAATGCAAATCTGAATGTCTCCTTCATGTGGCTCCATTGTCCTTCTTTCTTCTTCAAATAGCTTTGTTGTGGATCTCACCTACTAGTGCATACACATGAGATGAAAGCAAGTAGACAAGATAGTAGCGCAAGAATACTCAAAGCATGATTGATTTGACAAAGTGATTAATTCAATAATGTGATTCGAAAAAGTGATTGATTCGATAATGTGATTAGTTGGGATTGAAGAAATTCATCCAATTTATAGATAAATTGGAGAAAAGATCAAATTAGCATGAAGAGATTCAAATGGAAATTGCAAATCAAAAATGTCAATTATGACAAATTATGACAAATTTGCACTTTCTATGCAAAATTGATTGATTGATAATTCATGACAAAATTATGACAACTTTCTATGTCAAAATTGATTGATTGTCAATTATGACAAATTATGACAAATTGAAATGTCATTCCCATGAAATTAGGAGAAAAATAGGAGGAAATTGAATTAGAAATTAGGAAAATTAGAAAATTGGAAATTAGGAATTTAGTGAATGAGAAAAATAAGAATTTAGTGAATTAATTATTAATTAATTCACAAAGAGGAAATTTAGAAATTGATGAAAATTAGGAAATTAGGAATTAGGAGAAATTAGGTAAATCAATTAATAATTTGTCATTTATTAATTAATTCACAAAAAGAGGAATAATTAGTTAGCCAATTAAATTAAACATTTAATTGTGACACGAAGACTTAGGATGAATAAATAATTTATTAATCCTAGAGGGAGAAATGACAAACAAGGTTAAATGAATAAATCATGAAACCCTAGAAGATGAATTAGAAATGCAAGGATGACAATTAGGTCTTGACAAAGGATAATTGACATCGATTCGATTTAATCATGATTCTGACTTGATAAAAGACCAACGCTGACAAACGATTTGATTGATAAATGCGCCAATTGACGAGGAACAATGACTAATTGATCCAAATTGACATGATTGAGAAAGATGATAATCGATGATAAATCGATCGGTAAACGACAAAATTGACAAGAGGACAAGGATCGATGACAAAATAGATTGCAAACGACAAGATTGAAAATGTCAACGATCGATGACAAATTGATCACAAGACGACAAGATTGATGACAAATTGATCAAAAAACAAGGATCAATGACAAATCGATCGCATGATGACAAGATTGATAAGAGGACAAAACCCTAATTAGGATTGACGATGTCCAAAATGATGACAAATGAATACGCACATAGATGCGACAGGATAAGATTGACCAAAATCATGACTGAAGATTATTGTCGACAAGACCAAATTCGAAAGCGAGACAACTGAAGAATGCAGAAGGACTCGATGCTCGCAAATGATAAAGACCAAGTGCGTGACATAGGAGAAATGTTAATGCGACGCAAAAACCCTAAAATAAGGCAATGCGCAAATGTTAAAGTATGATTCCACAAGCGTTGACCATTTTTAGGTGTCTACATTTTGCCCCTCTTTGAGACAATGCGATTTTAAGCATTGTTTCAAAGAACAATAATGAAAATGCCCCAGACACTGACAATGACATATGCATGCCCCCTCGAGGAATTGGCTGGAAACATCCAAAAAAGAGACCAATTAATCGATAAAAATGATAGGATCGAATGGATCGACAATTCGAGATCGGATACACAAAGGACAAGCAATTGAAGGCGCAAAAGACCGCGACCAACATAAGATGGATAGGGTGCACGCCCATCTATGCACTGACAAAGATCTATAAATGAGGCAAAGAGAGTGAAATTTGCTCATTTGCACTAGCCAAAGAGGAGAATTTGTTGCTCTGGAAAAGGACACTTGTGGAGAGATGGTGAACATTCCAATGGAAGATCACCTCAGAGACCGTGTACACACATTCAGATGACCGAAGGATGCGGGAGCAGCGGTATGTATCTCAAAAACCCATATTGTCAATTTCATGAATTTGACTGGCTTGCGGGACATTGCGAGGCCCACAGAAAATGCAGAAAGTGACTCCTGCACTCGTGTAGGGTGAATTCTGCGCTTGTGTAATGTCTTATGCGCTTGTGTAAGGGGACATAGGCGCAGGTTATGTGACACAGGCGTAGGACTCATCACACAGGCGCAATTGTGCAGTGTAAACCCTAATTTGGTCAAAAAACATCGTGCAAATGATCTGAAAAGGGGGGATAAGAAGAGGATAGGTCAAAATAGATGAAAAACACCCTGATATGGACATGAAATGAGGAAATGCAACCAATAGGAGCAAACCTTAAAACTGACAAAATATGCCTTAATTATGATGCAGAGTCGACAGTATCCATTGATCATGCGGGAGAACCGACCAGACTGCTTCATGTTACGACATAGACTCAGGAGCATGGAAAGAGATACATTAGCAGGAATTGGGATATACTATATCACATTCATGCTCAAGATCAGGGAAAACACAGGACTACTTACCGCATTGGCAGAGTGATGGCATTCAGAGACTTCCTCCTTCCATCTGGCGACTGGAGAGGCGACTGTGACACTGGAGGATGTATGGCGTATCCTCCACATTCCGATTCATGGAGAGATGGTAGAGTATGACCCAGTGATAGGGAGAGATGCTTTGTGCTAATTATTTGAGTGTGATGCAGAGGATATGGATATCGTAGAGAGGGAGATCAGCTAGGAGACCATGGCATCAGAGTATGATCGGCGATATGTGGTGATAGCAGTGGTGATAGCATGTCTACTAGCAGGAGACAGATGAGGACATGGATTCCCTATTGGATGGGGAAGAGTGCTAGAGTGGATGGCGACAGAGGGGACGGTGTATGCATGGGGACCATGTGTACTGGCTATGCTATATTTTTAGTTGCATCAGATAGCATATCAGGGAGTTCAGACCTGGAGCTGTGGAGTCACACTGTTACAGGTATGGGCATTCGAGCACATAGCCATATGTTGACCGATTGTAGAGAGACAGGTATTACCACATCGACCATATGTGTACTGCTATGGGGGAGCACTGAGACAGGGTCCATTTGGATACATATTGTATTGGCGACACGAGCTAGACAGACTGAGAGAGGTCACATGGAGGCCATATCGTGATTGCCCTAGATGGTCAGATGATAGTGATGAGCTACCTTATTGTAGATAGGAGAGGTACCTGATTGGGTGACCAGTGAATCGCCAAAGAGTGATTGAGATGTACCTGCCAGAGAGAGTCAGACAACAGTTTGGAGAGAGGCAGGATGTACCTAGGAGGACTGCACACTTTGCCCAATCTCATAGAGAGACGAGTCAGTGGGGGAGTATGATTTAGCCACACATAGCATATGCTGACTTCACATAGCTATAGCAGAGACAGTGGGATTGGAGATCAAATGTGGAGGATGTCGGGACGACAGAGGAGTATGAGCGATGGTTTGCACGACGACGGCTAGTGCCATTGACAGATCCGGACATTCCAGTACCTAGGAGACAAGAGGACTTCCCACTCGCCAGAGAGGAGGAGGGAGATGATGAGGATGGAGGATGAGGGTGGTGTTGAGGATGAGGGGGATGACAAGGATGGAGATGATGAGGGGGATGATGATTATGGGCTAGGCTCAGCCGATCAGGAGTCATTGTAGGATATACCCATAGAGCCGGAGACAGCTAGGATAGAGGAGATGGAGATGTGTAGGGCGACCATAGCGAGTCAGCATGACCATATTGAGACATTAGAGAGATAGAATGCCATCTTGAGGACAGAGCAGGATTAGTTCAGAGTGGAGATAGCTAGACTTACAACGGCTCGAGATATAGCAGTAGCGCAGGCACAGCGAGAAGAACAGAGAGTCACCGAGTATATTGGGTTGATTCGGGATGCCAGTGCACGCGAGATGGCATAGATGTTGGTAGAGACCAGAGAGGAGATATGCCATTGGAAGACACTATATGAGAGTGCAGTTCCACCAGAGCAGAGAGCAGCTTCATATCGGGCATGATCGAGGACAGAGAGTAGGGCACGCTCTCAGAGGTCATTGAGTAGCATGGGGGTGAGTGGACCTATGAGACCACCACAGCCAGGACCAGGAGGGACATCATTCATGAGACATGGCAAGGATGAGGAGGACAAAGGGAGCACCCAATGACAGAGGCACGTGCTCCTTAGGACAGAGACAGATGTAGTTTGATATTTTGTAGTCAGCCTGCAGGCCATACTTAGGACAGACATTTCAATTTTGTACTCGGATATTATTGTGATATGTGATATGATATGCATTGATATGATGGGATGCAATGTGTTATGACTTATGTTAGTTTCCATGTATGGATAACTTATGCACTGTTGATGTACCATTACGGAACATGTATGGATGTATTTTTTTTATGTGTTTTTGATGCATTTATAATATGAAATGGATAAAATGCTTGATATGATGCTTGATGTAATGCAAATGTACTAACCAAATGGAGGCAAGATGCAGCATATGTGTGTGGAAAAAACGGAGCACTAGACCGAACTGACTATCTGAACTGACGGAAGAAATGTTAGCAAGAAGAAAATGAGACGAAGGACAGGTAGAGACGAAGAAAAACTTACTTTCAGTAATGCACTTTGTAGGTGAGAACCTTTATTTTAATGTAGCAAAATGGATGCGTAGCATCATGGCATTGAAGGCCAGAGCTGAAATGCAACCATTTTTGCAAAAGACAGACACATCGCAGACAAACAACAATCACAACAAAAAAGAAAGGGACCATGAACCATCCCGGTCACTCTAAATCACTCAGTGACATCATCGAGCAACATAGGAACATGATCGAAGCCAAAGATAAATCAGTAAAAAGATAAGATGCACAAATTCCAACAAGTTAAACAAACATCTTGATCTTCATTGTCAAAAGTTGAAAGTGTTGATAGGGCGATCATGTTGTCTGGTTTCAGGACATGCGGTACCCCGTCTGAGATAGGACACAGTCTGGTTTTGAGCATACCACACCCTGTATAACACCCATGATAGTGTGCCAAGGACGAATGATTTTGAGGTTGATTGATATGACAATTCTGATCAGTTTGAATGTTTGGTTTGATTGAAAAGGTTCATCTGTTAACGCATGATTTCATTAAAGTGCAATGTTGTGATTGCGTGTCGTTGGAGGGATGCTTAGTGATTTGTCTTATGCACAAAAGGGATCATTTATTGCAAAACGCTTGTTTTTTGATTTTAATGTTTTGAAAAAAAAATTTGTGTTCATTTTTTTCAGGACTTTATATGACTTTTTAGGGATTTTTTTAAGGACATTTTTCAATTTTTATGAGTTTTTTTCAGAACATTTTTCAATTTTTATGATATTTTCAGGACATTTTTCAATTTTTTTGGATTATTTCAGTGATTGATCATGACAAGGGGAACGCGCCCAATGCACATTTGAAAGACATATGTATAAGGAACCAGAGTATGCAAGACAATGATGTTGACCAATCACAAGCCTGGAACAGAGCATTGGGTCAAGACAAAGATAGACATGATAAACCGGCTGAGAGAAAGCATAGCTAGGGGTCATGATAGATGACGGAGCAATGATCTCATTACACATGGCACCTGATTGCCAGGTTTTCACCATGGTACTTTCCCAAAATGCCTATTTACCAGGTTTTCACTAGAGGGCGAATCATTTTTCTTTACTTTTTGGCTCTTTTCCTCTTTTGCTTTTTTTTTCACTTTTTTTTGTATTTTTTTACTTTTTGATTTTTTTTTAATTTTTTCAGGATCATACTTGAAGAAGTGTTGATAGAAAATTATGCCCAGTACTTGCAAAGGTGCATGCTATTGACAGGATCAGACAAAGGTTCACCTTCTGGAGTGGCAAGCTGATATGCCCCCGAGCCATATGCTGCAGTCACTATGAAAGGCCCAACCCAATTAGGTTCAAACTTGCCTTTGATGATGTCAGTATATTGTGCATTCTTGGGGTTTGCCTTTAAAACCAGATCTCCCACTTCGAAGTGTCGCCCTTTGACCTTCTTATTATAAGAGCGACGGAGACGGTTTTGATATGCTTGCAAATGTGTCAGGGTTGTCTGACGTTTCTCATCTAACATCTCAAGTTGATGCAACCGAGAGACTCTGTGCGTCTCATCATCAATTAGATGTTGCAAGGAAACATGCAAGGAAGGAATCTCCACTTCCAAGGGTAGAATGGCTTCCACACCATACACCAAGGAATAAGGTGTTGCGCCAGTAGGTGTGCGGATAGAAGTGCGATAGGCCCATAGTGCTGGATTCAACTGTACATGCCAATCTCGACCAGCGTCATTGACAACCTTCTTTAGGATCTTGATAATGGTTTTATTTGATGCTTCAGCTTGACCATTACCCTATGGATAGTATGGACTGGAGAAACAGTGTTGGATATGAAACTTTTCATAGAGTTCCTTGACATCTTTATTCTTGAAGGGGCGACCATTATCTATGACTATGGCAAGAGGAACCCCATACCGGCATATGAAATAATTCAATAGGAATTTTGAAATTTGCACACCAGTGATATAGGTCATGGGGATAGCCTCGATCCATTTTGTAAAATACTCTATGGCTATAATGATAAACTTGTGTCCATTTGCAGATGTCGGGTGAATCTTGCCAATAAGATCCAATCCCCATTGAGAAAAGGGCCATGGAGATATGAAAAAATCAAGCTCTTGGGCTGGTGCATGAATGTAATTTCCATGGATCTTGCATTTGTAGCATTTCTTAACAAAATCGTGAACATCTTTTTCCAGAGTGGGCCAATAATACCCAACACGAATCAACTTTTTAGCTAAGCTTAGACCATTGAAATGGCCCCCACATATACCATCGTGAACCTCGTGTAAAGCTGTTTGTGCTTCGTCAGAATCCAAACACCTGAGGAGGGTATGGTCAAAGGAACGACGGTAAAGGGTGTCGGCGATGATGACATATTTGGCTGTCTGTTGGATGAAGGCTCGGCATTGGTTAGCGGAAAGGTTAGGTGGTAAGGTTTGGGATTTCAAATATTGATATACATCATTGTACCATGGGGAGTTGGGACCAACAAGAACGTACATCACATCTGCTGTTGGAATGTCAAAAGAAGGAACCAACAACTATTCGACTAAAAATTCACATTTGTCCATATTGTGGGGCATATTTAACATGGAAGCAATCGTAGCCATCGCATCTACCGACTTGTTTTGCATTCTTGGAACTTGACTGAAATGGATAGTCATGAATTTTGTCTTGAAGAAATTGACCATATGCTTATAGGGAATAAGTTTTTCATCTTTTGTTTCGTAGTCATCATTCACTTGTTGGATGACTAATTGAGAATCTCCATAGACTTGCAAATGTGTGATATTCTAGTGGACTGCTACTCGGAGTCCTGTGACCAGTGCTTCATACTCTACAATTTTATTGGTACAATGAAAAGTTATTCTGTAGGACTTGGGAATAGCATCACCTTGAGGGGTGACAAACAAGATGCCTGCTCCCGACCCGAACTTGGTATGGGATCCATCAAAGTATAACTTCCATTCACTAGAAGATGTGAGAGCAAAGACCGACTCATCTAGAAAATCGGTCAACATGGGATGATCATCATAAATAGGAGCCTCTGCAAGTTGATCTGCTATGACTTGTCCTTTTATTGCCTTTCGCTCCATATACTCAATATCAGATTCACTGAGGATCATAACCCACTTTGCTAGGTGACCCGTCAAAGCTGCTCTGCTAAGCAAGTATTTTAGGGATCAATTTTTGCAACCAGCAATGTTTGGTGATTTAACATATAGTGTCGGAGCTTCTGTGTTGCAAATACCACTGCTAAGAAAGCCCGTTCAATAGTTGAATAATTCAGCTCATAGCCTACTAGTGTCCGGCTGGTATAATAAATAGCTCGCTCTTTGCCATTCTCATCCTGTTGGGCCAAGAGAACTCCTAGTGCTGTTTCAATTGCAGAAATATACAATATAAATGGCTTTCTTTCTATAGGAGGCATTAGAATAGGCGGCGACAGTAAATAGTAATTGAGAGCTTGAAAGGCTGATTGACATTGCTCAGTCTATTTAAAAGTGACACCTTTATGAAATAGATGCTGGAATGGATGACATTTGTCGGCCAACTGAGCTATGAAGCGGCGGATTGACTATAGCTTTCCTTGCAAACTTCTTAGTTGATGGAGATTAGCAGGAGGAGGCATATCCATTATTGCTTTAACCTTGGCAAGGTCGACTTCAATGCCTCTGTGAGAAACAATGTACCCTAGTAATTTGTCGGCTGTGACACCAAAGACACACTTCTTTGGATTGAGTCTAAGCTTGTAAATTTCCATTCGGTCAAAGATTGGGCCTAGGATGGCTAGATGACTATCTCTTGTGACAGATTTGCATAATAAGTTATCAACATAGTCCTCCATCAAAGTATGCATGAAATCATCAAAAATTGTCATCATCGCTCTTTGATATGTTGCACCTGCATTTTTAAGACCGATGGGCATCACATTCCAACAGTAGGTACCCCAAGCACATGTGAATGCAGTCTTATGTTGATCTTCAGGAGCAATGCGAATTTGGTTATAGCCGGAGAAACCATCCATCAATGAGAGCATCTCATATCCAGCAGTCATGTCAACTATGATGTCGATATTTGGCAATGGAAAATCATCTTTAGGGCATGCTTTATTGAGATCCCTAAAATTTGTACAGATTCTGATGCCCCCAGTTACTTTGCTAACTGGTACCAAATTTGAAATCCAGTCTGCATAATCGATGGGTCTGATAAAGCCCACATCCAGTAATTTTTTTAGTTCTACCTTGACCAAAAGAGCCACCTGGGGATGCATCTTTCTAAGTTTCTGTTTGACAGGCTTGGCATCTGCTTTTAATGGTAAGTGATGAAGGACTAATTCTAGATCGAGGCCAGGCATATCTGCATAGGACCATGCAAAGCTGATCTTCTTCTCAAGAAAGAAATTGACAAAATCTATCTTTTCCTGTTTTGATAGAGAAGCAGCAAAATGAATGACTTTAGGGTTGTCAGGTGTGCCCAAATTGATTTCTTCGGTCATTTCCACAAGCAATGTTGATTTATCCTGACTTGATAGGGGTATGTCCACTCTTCCACCTTTGGGCGCCTCAAAGAGTTTTTCACCCACAGGTACGTCTTTTATTTTTACTTTTGTATGATCAAAGAGTGCCTTACGGTTTTCACTCAAAGACCTATCTTTTTTATTTTTTACTTTTTCTTTTCTTTTTTCATTTTGATGACTGGAAGATGGAGTTGACTCCCCAAAATATGCTGTGGAATCTAGGTCAATAGCAAATCCTGCCTTATGATCACCTTGTGGTATGCCTTCCCGTAGTCGAAGGAATTCTGCAATTGCTTCGTCATTTTGAAAATAATCCAATGTGAGTGGTTCTTGTTGGTCATATTAGATAAGCTGGGGATAGACGAGGGGCATGTCATCATCGGTTTTAAGGAGAGAGAGGACTGAGATGGTAAAGATGTAAAGATCTATGGTATCACTATCCGAACTGCTTGTATCTGATTCAGAGCTTGGGTCCCAGAATGACTCTATCCAAGCATTAGGACATGTTTTAGGAAGAGGAGTTATTTCATGTTTGTCTTCCATAGGCAAATTATCAGGGTCAAGGAAAATATTGTCAAGGGCATAGGAGCTAGAAGAAAAAGAACTCCACTCCCATTCATTGGAATCAGTTTCAAGTCAGGTATCCTCAGGTGTTATTTCATCATCAGAGTCATGCCCTTTTCCACATGTGGTCACTTTGGTAGATGAAGATCCAATTCGCAATGGTACAAAACCTAACCCTAAAATTGGGGGTCGCATCTTGGGTATAACAGGTTCTAGCCTTCCATTCTTGTTCAGGCCTAAGCCACTGTAGCCATCATATCCTTTCTTTTGCAGCATAGTAAATCCTTTTCCATACCGTTCCACTGGCAACCTGACAAGTGGGGTCTCAGTTGGATCCTTATAAAGCCAATCTATGACATCATCATCTAAAGTTTCTTTGTCAAGTTCACCCCATCTTGTAAATGTAGTGGGAGGCTGATATGGAATAGCTACCTTAGGTTCCTTTTGCAACAAATGCAGTTTTCCATATGATTTTGGAGATATTGGTAAATTCCTGATGAGGAATGTTTGATCCATTGAATATTCTCCGCATCCTTGTTCCTGTATCTTCAATTTTCCTTTGACAACATCTAACAATTCATTAGGATCCACATAACTATGTGATTTGGCCTCTCTATTGACAGGGACTTGCTGCTTAGGGGTATCCTTTAGAGTAGCACAAAATTGAAATGGATTAGGATCTCCTGGAATTGTTATCTCAGTTCCATTGTAAGGATATTTTAATCATTGATGATAGGTGGATGGAACTGCTTTCATTGCATGGATCCATGGACGGCCAAGAATCATATTGTAAGGGAGATCAAGGTCTAAGACCTGCAAGAAAGTGTTTTCTGTCACTGGACCGACTCTGATAGGCAATGTAATTATCCCTATGGATGGGCACTCAGCATCATCATATGCTTTGATTGTTATTCTTCTGGAAGCATCAATGTCATTTTCTGTATAACCAAGGCCAATGACCACTCTCAGGGTACAAATATTAAGACCTGCTCTGCCATCTATCAAGACTCATCAGATTTTGCAATTATGGACAAAGACTTCAAGGTGTAAAGGATCATTATGAGGGAGCTTATCAGGTGAGATATCATTATCAGAAAATGCGACATTTTGGGAAATAGCTAGATGTCCAATTCGGGCTTGAAACTGGTCAACATCAATGTCTGTCGGGACAGTGGACTCAATTAAAGCGTTATCTAGGACTGCACGATGCATGGGGGATATTTTCAACAACTCAAGGATTGATATTTGTGCAGGTGTCTTTCCTAGATGATCCAAGAGATTATACTGACTTGCAGGAGTTGGTTTGGAAGGAGCTGCAGGATCTCCTTTTAGGACTATTTTGGATCGATGAGTGGTGATTGTGCAAGAAGGATCTTGTCCCTTTATTCTTAGGGTGGAAACATACTCATTTGATGCATGAAAACAATTGATGACATTATTATAACCAATATTTGCATAATTTGTTGTTTGGGTAGAGTTTGAAGAAGATGCTTTACCCTTGTCATGATCAAGCAAAGGAGTTTTAAAAATTGTATGATCAATGTTAGAGGTCACGTTGGGCGGATCTACCTCAATTACTCCTTGCTCTAACAAGTCTTGGATCATATGTTTCAATTGAAAACATGATGCGGTTTTATGTCCTTTTGACCGATGATACTCACAGTATGCATTATCATTCCACCAAGTGGTTTTACCACTGGTTCTGCCTTGATATCTGGTGGCTTAATAAATTTTTCTTGTATTAATTGTTTCATTACTGACTCAATAGGCTCTCCCAATGGCGTAAATTGTTGAGGAGGCCCATCCCTCGATCGGAAAGGTTTGTTTTGCTAGTTTTGTTGCTGGCCTTGTTGTTGATTATATTGTTGAAGATGTTGTTGGTATTACGGCTGTTGAGTAACATTGCTCGCTGGTGTTTGATTTTGTTCCATAGTTGACATATTAGGAACACTCAATTTCTTGATTGTGAATGGGGGTTGATTTGCATTCACCGCTCTTGCATCAACAACTCCATCATTAGTGACATTCTTGTTCTTATACCAAAATCTATTTCTGTCCCCTGAATTGCTCGTGTTGTCACTGTCTTTGTTAAGCTTAATGATTCCCTTGGCTACAAGAGCAGTTTCAATGTTCATCCCTTTCTTAATGAGTTTCTCTATAGTACTAGGACTTATCAATTTTAGTTCATACATCATTTTTGGGACCAAATTTTGGATAAACAGATTCACTTGTTGTTCTTCAGGTATATCTAGGGAAGAACGACTATACAAGCTTCACCATCGTTGCAAGAAAGTCACTAATGGTTCACCTTGCTTCTACTTGGTGTTGCCTAAATTTGACATGGTCACGTCACTATCGATGTTGAATGCGAAGTGAGATATAAACTTTTGAGCCAATTCAGACCAAGTCTTTATATTTCCTGGTAGATGCGAATACCAATCCATGGCTTGTCCCGTGAGACTTCATGCAAATAATCGCATTAAATATGTCTCCTCATAGCTCACTTCAGTACATGCCACGAAAAATGCTTGAATATGATCTTTTGGATTGCCATTCCCTTTATATTTCTCAAAATTAGGTGCTTCAAAATGCTTAGGGAATGGAGGCATGTATAAGCTCTTGTCAAATGGATTAGGACATAAATCATGATCTGTATACAATTTCTTTGTTCCTTTAGTTTCTAATGCATCAACTTGTCATTGCAACTTCTCCAGCTATTGCGCAATTGTATCAGATTTTGGAGGTCCATCATTAATCCCAGTGGG
This sequence comes from Cryptomeria japonica, assembly GCF_030272615.1. Lineage (NCBI taxonomy): Eukaryota > Viridiplantae > Streptophyta > Pinopsida > Cupressales > Cupressaceae > Cryptomeria > Cryptomeria japonica. Next base: position 108,287,779 of record NC_081405.1, on the reverse strand, counting down.
TACTCTTTGTCAATACATCATGTTTCCGATCGGTTGTTGATGCTCTGAAATGGCCGTTTTTGGTGTCTCCAGCATATAATGTTCTTGGTACATCTCTTGTTGTTGTGGTTGTGCCATGCCTTGATATCGACCTTGTTGTTGTGCTTCTTGTAGCCTAGGTTGATATTGCAATTGAGTGTGTTGTTGATATTGCACAGGCGCCAATTGCGGTTGTGAAGTATGATAGCTTGTTTGCCTTGGTATATATTGAGGCACATGTTGTTGATGCGGACGAATTGGAATTTGCTGACTTTATGCCAATTGTTGTCGCGGTGTATATCCCATCATTTGTAAAAAACTTTGTTTGGGTGGTTTTTGTTGTTTCTCCTTAAGATGGGGTATGGCACTTGCATTAACTTGTTGTGTTCTTTGTCCAATCCACTATGATGGTTCCAAGTTTGCATTAACTTGTAATGGGGTAGAAGGCGCTACAATTTGTTTTCGAATGCGATATTGTTGTTGTTGTACATTGCTTGTTTGCACATTTGATTGTACCTTTTGTGTATTACTCAATTGTTGCAACAATTGTTGTTGGTGCAAAACACTATCTATAGCTCTTTGTGTCGCCATTATCGAAGGATCTATCGCAATAGTATTTGGCAAATATATTGAGCTTAACGAGATATAAGAACTTTGTTGCATCGTGGAATTGTTTTGGACATTGGTGATATCAGGCATTCCAGTCATGAAGCTTTCTTGTATCTTAGATTTTGATCCAATTTTATGCATGTAAGGAACCACTTCTTGTTGAGGGATAGTTGTCAATATTTGCGTGGTCTTCATTTGATCTTGTGTTACAGGTGTTGTGTTGAATAATGGATTATTTATTGTCTCAAATGGTTACTTTTGAGGAATAGTCACTGTCAATGCCTTTGAAGAACATTTACTCATCAAGGTAGGTTGAGTTTCTTGTTGCATATTTTCTTCATTTGGATGCGGAGAGAAACTTAACAGCTCACTGCCTTGTTGTTTTTGCACATTGATTTGCTCACTTGAGGAGGTCGCATTACTCATCATGTTAAGATATTTTTGTGGGAACATCTTAAAGACCTTGTTCAAGAATTTATCTATCTTTTTTGTCAACTTTGGATCTTGAAGGAACATGTCAACATCATCAGAAGCATCAGAATCTGATGAAGAATCTGGTTGGACATTTGGATTCATTTCTTGTTGAATGCCTTGATCTGAACCAAATCCTTGTGAAAGAGTTTGTTCCTCATGTAATATTTGAATCTCATGTTGCAGGTTTGGTTGATTTCAATCGAAAGGTGCATTTCCTCTTGGTGTTGGTGGAACACTCCCATGTCCTGGTTTCATGGGTACAAACACTGGTTCATATAATGGAGGTGGTCCAAGTTGAACCATCCATATGGTGGTAGTGATGTGTTTGATAAACCTTCAATTTGTACTTGTTTGACTAGTTTGAAATTGTGAATTTGATATGTTGTCAATGGGTTGATATGTTGGTTCACCCATCTTTTTAGATTTTGATCTTGTTTCAACAGGCATGTCACTTATGCAATATGCAATATTTTGGAAATTTTTAAGGACAATATATGATATGCAACTAAATGCAAACTAAATGAATGAGAATGCAACCTATGTTTTTGGTTGTTTTTCAAGATTTTGACAAACCTTTTGGAATGCAAATCTAAAAGAGACCCTTAGGAAATTGAAATGATGTCTAGACCTCAAAGGACAAAAGGACCAAGTGACAAAAGGACAAATGACAATGTCTCCCCTATATGCTTGGATACTAAGATAGGTTTGACCAAATGACAATAATGACATAAAGAGAAAAGGTTTGATAAGGTCTAGACTTCTTAACAATGACTTAGGGTTTATCAAAGATTTGGATTACTCAAGTATGACAAAACCTAGTTTTGGCACTATATGCAAAGGGACAATTACTATGCAAATAACCCTAATATGATATGATAATGACCTAAACTTAATGAAGAGACCTAGGGTATGCAAATATGAATGTATGACAATGGTATTACTCTAATGCAAGAGGACACATGCAAAAGGATGACCCTTATTGATATGCAAAGGAGTATGACTTAGGTGAAAACCTAACCTTGGTACTTGACAATGATTTTGCAAAATGCAAACCTAGGATGAACCTAAATCTAAGTGACATGAATGTTGAGACAAGATTTTGAAAAATATTTGACAACCATGTTTGAAGATGTTTTGAACTTTGTTGGATGAAATGATCTTGTGTTTAACCTTGTTTTGAATCAATCTGCCTTGTTTTTGAAATGAGACACAATTCAACTTTTGACAAGCAAAGAAGACAAGATATTTCAACTTAGACTCAAGACAATCATGCTCATTCACACATTTCTTATGGATGGAAAGGACAGTAGGTACTTGAGAGGTAGACTCGTTATGAGATTCAAGGAGAATACATAGATGCTTGACCCCACGGGCTCCCCTCCACGATACTCACTTCTCAGGGCAGCCAAGCATCAGTCCCCATGGAAATCTCCCCATGGTGAACTTAGTATCTCTTCCAAGTATCCAAACTTGTCCTTCTCAAGCAACTAGAAGGATTTTTGGCCTCTAAATACAAGGTGTTTAATAAGGATTTCTATTAAGCGTTACTCCTTGGTGTCACGCAAGCGTGATTGAGACATAAGCCCACCAAGATACCAAAAAAATGTAGTCGCGCAAGCACGATTTAGACCATGAGGTCCTACTTAGATGTTGATATGAGAAAGAGTTCAAGGGTCATCACTTCCCAAGTAACTACAATTCCCACATAACCCTTCCTTCAAAGCTTTTGCCCATCAGGTATTTGTTTATAGTGAGTTAGAATGCTAAGGTATTCTAGCCATACTCACTTTGGGTCATTCCCTTCTCACGATTGTCACCTGCTTGCAAAAGCAAATGGTCAGGAAGGCAGGCCCTCTAAAGGTGACACACAATCAAAAACACGAGCATGGTATCGAAGATCTGGATTTCTGATCACCCTAAGAAGGATGAGAGCATACTCTCCTACTCCAATGTCAAACTCAACAATCAAAGCAAACATATATTCATTCCATCCTATTTAGAAATCATACTAGGTGCCTAAATATTAATTACAAACACAAAGTTTAGTTGTAGTCCAAGGCAACCTGCAAAACCCAAGTCAGAAGTTTGATATGTTTAGTCTTTGACTATCGAACCTGCATAAAATGTGTTAGTAGTTTCATTTGTTGTCTTTGCCATGCATATGCCAAGGTGCTACATAGAGAATCAGTACCAAAAAACCAAAAAGTCGAAACAACATGCAAAACAGAACAATTTTCAAGTAAAAAACACTGCCTTTTACCTCTGTTTCAGGCCCTACACAGGCGCAGAATGCTTGACACAAGCGTAGAATGCTTGACATAGGCACAAATTGTCCTTGACACAGGCACAGAATGCTTGACACAGGCGCAGATTGTCTCACACAGGTGCAGAAGTTCCCAGAAAACCCTGCATTACCCTATTTCTTAGGTTTTTGACCTGCAAATCATCTCAAAAGCACTCAAAAGCATGGTTAGGGGGTTAGTTCACATCGGGTTCACCAATTAATGTAGCTAGGAAATCAAAAATCATCAATGCAATGTCAATTATTAGTCATAGCTCAATCACAAAAGCTCAAATGCAATGATCAATCCTAATTACATCCAATAGAGACATGAAAGCAAAACATTCAAGATTAAAAACTAAGCAAACCAAATGCAGATCTGAATGTCTCCTTCATGTGGCTCCATTGTCCTTCTTTCTTCTTCAAATAGCTTTGTTGTGGATCTCACCTACTAGTGCATACACATGAGATGAAAGCAAGTAGACAAGATAGTAGCGCAAGAATACTCGAAGCGTGATTGATTCGACAAAGTGATTAATTCAATAATGTGATTCGAAAAAGTGATTGATTCGATAATGTGATTAGTTGGGATTGAAGAAATTCATCCAATTTATAGATAAATTGGAGAAAATATCAAATTAGCATGAAGAGATTCAAATGGAAATTGCAAATCAAAAATGTCAATTATGACAAATTATGACAAATTTGCACTTTCTATGCAAAATTGATTGATTGATAATTCATGACAAAATTATGACAACTTTCTATATCAAAATTGATTGATTGTCAATTATGACAAATTATGACAAATTGAAATGTCATTCCCGTGAAATTAGGAGAAAAATAGGAGGAAATTGAATTAGAAATTAGGAAAATTAGAAAATTGGAAATTAGGAATTTAGTGAATGAGAAAAATAAGAATTTAGTGAATTAATTATTAATTAATTCACAAAGAGGAAATTTAGAAATTGATGAAAATTAGGAAATTAGGAATTAGGAGAAATTAGGTAAATCAATTAATAATTTGTCATTTATTAATTAATTCACAAAAAGAGGAATAATTAGCTAGCCAATTGACGAGGAACAATGACTAATTGATCCAAATTGACATGATTGAGAAAGACGACGATCAATGATAAATTGATCGGCAAACAACAAAATTGACAAGAGGACAAGGATCGATGACAAAATAGATTGCAAAACTACAAGATTGAAAATGTCAACGATCGATGACAAATCGATCACAAGATGACAAGATTGATGACAAATTGATCAAAAGACAAGGATCGATGACAAATCGATCGCATGATGACAAGATTGATAAGAGGACAAAACCCTAATTAGGATTGATGATGTCCAAAATGATGACAAATGAATACGCACATAGATGCGACAGGATAAGATTGACCAAAATCATGACTGAAGATTATTGTCGACAAGACCAAATTCGGAAGCGAGACAACTGAAGAATGCAGAAGAAGGACTCGATGCTCGCAAATGATAAAGACCAAGTGCATGACATAGGAGAAATGTTAATGCGACGCTAAAACCCTAAAATAAGGCAATGTGCAAATGTTAAAGTATGATTCCACAAGCATTGACCATTTTTAGGTGTCTACACGTTGAAAGCTAAATCTGTCTTAATTGTAGCAATAGGACCAAATTCCTCAAGTTCAAAAGCTGAAAGTTTTCCAACCAAAGTATCTCTAGATACTGATGCATTAGGTATTGTTCTCAATTCATTTATAGCAGTAACTTTCATTTTATATGCCGGTAGAAATGCTCTTAAAACTTTAGAAACAATTTCATGTTCACTTAAGATTCCTCCAGAACATTGTATACCCAAAACAATTTCATTTACTCTTTCCATAAAAGCATAAATCCTTTCATCTTCTTCCATTTTTCAAATTTTCATACCTAACCCAGAAGCATTCAAGTTTTGTAATTTTGACTATGGTATCACCTTCATTCAATGTTTGCAATTTGTCCCAAATAGCTTTAGCATTAGATCTATCTGATAATCCCATGATTTTCTGATCTGACAATGCGCTCAAAAGTTCTTCTCTTGCTTTTCAATCATTTTCCTCATCTTTAGCCAAGGTTGGTGGATTAGGTTGACCTTGAGTAGGAGCAACATAACCATTCTTTGTAACATCCCATATGTCCTTTCCAATGCATTCAAGTGAGTCTCCATCCTGATCTTCCATATGCCATAGTTAGTTCCATCAAGTTTCAGACTGTCCTTCCTGAAATAGTTAGAAGCCATAGGATCTCCTCAAGCTATTGAACTTCCACAAAAAGAGGATTAGGCTCTGATACCAATTGTTAGGTCCCGAAGAGAACTAAGAGGGGGGGGGGGGGTAATCATTTGTCCAATAAATTCAAACCAAAACTAACTTAACCAAACTTAATGCTTAATAGTGGTAAACCAAACTTTATGTTGGTAGACAGTTTTATCAGTTAATTGCAATACTGGTAAAGTTTAATGCATGAAACATAAAGATAATAACATCCACAACACATAACACAAATATTTGTATGTGGAAACCTTGTAAGGGGAAAAACCATAGTGGGAAACCTTACCCACAATCAGATGATACTACTATAGATAGTATGTGTGTACACTATGGAGGATGCACATGTAGAAAGGTCAACTGCCTAGAGCTCACTGCACAATCACAAAATGGGAGTCACACTGACTACAGTTGGATGGTTAAATCCAATGATAATGTACTGCTCAAATAACATCTTCATATGCTGGATTTAGTACCAGTTTAGCTCTGATTTGCCTTCTTCAAACCTTGCTTCAATCTTGAATTATGTCTGCGTGTATAGCTCTACTAATGTTCGCATATACCTTATTACAATCCTCACCACTATGTTACATTAATCTCACAAATGAGATCTTACATTTATACCATAACCTAAGACCAAATGAGTAGGCTGGCTCACTAAGAGATATTACAATAAAGTCAATTACAAATGAATCAATATGTGATGCATCATGTCGACTCAATGCATTTATAACAAATCATCTTCATGACGTGTCGTGCTGATCTAGAATAGATATGCTTGTCGGTGCATAACCTGGACCTATTTGTCGATAACAAAAAATATGCAAACTCGATTAGACCAATGAACAAATAACCAAAACCAAGTGTCCAAATAATGTCTTCGACATAACCAAGTAATCTCCAAGTCATTCCAAGTGTCGGTGAACAATATAATCTGTCGGTGAACCAGATACCGGTGACTGTGCATAAGTCACTGAACATGTCGGTGAACATAACCAAAGATCTCCAAGTTTTGAAAGGTGTTGAAATTAATGAAAAAACCATACCAATAGAATCCATGGATAGTTTTGGCAGATGTTTTAACTGGTGAAGCTTTCCAAAGCCTTGTTTGCAAGTCACCCAGGTAGGCCTAAAGCCCTTAAAAATAAGACAATATTGGAAACCCCATGTGTACAGAGAACCCAGATGGAATTTTGAAATATTGTATGTAACTATGAAAAGGGTGTCCATAAATGTAATTTATTTGTGGCCTTGTGTGGGATGCTTTCAAACTAAGCCCTGAAAACCGTGATAGGAGGGCTAATTACATTAGGCCTATTTCGAGCCTGGTAGAGACAAAGTAAGGTTGAGAATGCTTGGTGATGGGCTTGAAGGTGAAAAAATCACTAAAAGACATCAAAGACACTATGTAAGTTCATTTCACACACATAGAACAAGTTGGAGAGTTAAGATCCTTATAGAGGTTGTTGGAGCACTAGGGAGTGTGTTAGGGATTGAGGTGGAATCCTCAATAGGAAGAGTTGGGTGTTAAAGATCAGTGGCTATACCTTGGAGGAAAGACAAAGTGAATTAGGCCTTGAAGGTATATCTGGAAAAACCCCTACCAAGTACCATTGGATGGGCTTGAGGAGTTAGAGGGTTGATGAGAGCAACAAAGACAACAAGGTGATTAGGAACTACTCCAAGAATCTTTGCATCAGAGTGGTAGCAAAGCCACCCTTTTTAAAACATTGGTGTATGTCACACTATGAGGAATTAGAAGAAAGTTTAATGCCTCCAAAGGAAATGACTCCAAAAGCCATCTGATAGATGGTGGCAGAGATGTTAGATGGATTGAAGGATCAAGAAGGAACTAAAGGGACCCAAGATGTCAAGAAGGAGAAGGGGAAGGTTAAGACAGAATGGGGAGATGAGACAGATGAAGAACTGGAAGATGAGGAGGACCATACAATAGTAGCAATCCCTCAAGACCAAAAACTATTCTTGGATGCATTCAAATACATCTCCAAGGATAACTTGGATGGATTACCCACCTATGGAGGAAATATCAATGGAGAGGAGCTATTAGATTGGATAGAAGCACTAAATAATTATTTTGATTATAAGGAGGTAGCAGAGGAGAAAAGAGTAAATGTGGCCAAGTCAAGATTGAGGGGATCAACCCTGGTTTGGTGGAACGTGATGCAAGAATAAAGGTGCAAGTAGGTAAGAAAAAGATAACTTCATGGGAGCATATGAAGATAAGGATGAAAGCTCAATTCCTACCAGGGGATTATAAAGTACAAATCCACAAGAGACTGCAAAATTTGAAACAAAGGGAACTAGATGTCAATGCATACACTAAGGAATTCCACAAGCCAAGTTTGAGGGCTAGGAAACATGAGAATGAAGTGGAAAATTGGAGAGATACATGAATGGCCTTTGGCAAAACATACAAGATGAAATAAGCATCCTCACACCAGACACTATTCATAAGTGTTTTCAGTTGGCATTAAGGGCTGAGGAAAATATCAAAAGGAGAAGTGAGCAAAATCAGAACATAGAGGTGGTAAGAACTTCAGAGGTAGAGGAACCTTTGGCAGAGGACAAAATGCTACAAGAAATGAAGAACAACAAAACCAAGAAGGAAGTGGGGATTCACAAAGAGGAACATATGGGTATGTGCAGGATTATGGTGTGCCAAAACAGGCCCTTAAGTGGCAATGAAATTTCAAAAAATCAAAGTTATGCAACTTGATATGAAAATTTGAATAAGTTCTGAACATTATTTTTAAAATATGTAAGAAGAGAATATATAAAAAATTGAATGTAGTTTCTAAGCTACTAGTTGTTTTTTGGAAAAAAAAATCCTATTTAATGAAAATTTCAATTTTCAATGCAGTGGTACAAAAATTTTAGTAAAAAAATAAGAAGTAGATGTATGTCTGACCACCCTAATCAAAATAAAATTATAATATTTTTTTATAATATTTATAATATAAGTATTAGACTCATGTCTGGGTGTGTCACTTTTTTTTTTAAATTTTTTTATAAAGTAAATAATTATTTATGAATTTTTTACTACTGCTTTTCAGAAATTCAGAAACTCCTACATCTAACAACCTTAACTTTGTCAAAACCTTATGAAATTTAATTTTTAAAAAATTTTCCCTATAGTAGAGGAAGCATAGGATGTGATGCATGTTTTGGATTCAAAAAATGTTATACCGTTTGAAAGTTATGAATATTTTTCAATCAGTCTATCAATCAGGACTATTGTCAGAATTCAATTAGAAAATAAATAATAATTATTTATTAAAATCAAAATAAGACAAGCCTTATATTGTTGGAAAGTTGGGAACGTCCTTAAAAAACCCTTTTCATTTTATCAATTTTGGCTACCAAAAAAGTCATTAGCCACCAGTGTAAAGTCTGGAAAATCAAGGAATACTAAAAACACATTTTTTAGTTAACTTTCCAGGCTTGTCACTTCCAAGCCAAATACCAAAGCATTCTTGAGCCGAATTTTGAAATTTGAAAATTTGACTACAAAAATCGGATATCCGATTTTAATAAGTAAATTCTCTAACTAAATTTGCCCGTAATTAATCTAATGTTTATTAATATATTAATTTATAAATAAACTAGTATATGATATTAGGGAGAGGGAGAGGGAGAGGGAGAGAGAGAGAGAGAGAGAGAGAGAGAGGGAGAGGAGGGAAGGGAGAGAGATAAAGAGACTATCACAGAGAGAGAGAGATGGGGATGGTAAAGGGAGAGAAAGATAGAGAGAGATTAGGGGAGAGAGAGATAGATGTAGAGATTAGGGGAGAAGGATAGAGAGAGATTAAGGGAGAGAGAGAGAGAGAGAAGGAGAGGGAGAGAGAGATTAGGGGAGAGAGAGATTAGGGGAGAGAGAGGGAGAGATTAGGGGAGAGAGGGAGAGAGAGAGATTAAGACACCATAGGACCCAAAGCAACCCAATATGGTGTCATAACGGGTCATATGGTGTCCTAAGAGGTCATAAGGGTTCATGGGACACCATATGACCCCTAAGGACAACATACGACCCCTTACAACACCATATGGTGTCGTTAGGGGTCATATGGTGTCTATAGGCATCATATGGTGTCCTAGGACACCATATGACCCCTTAAGACACCAAATTGTGTTGTTATGGGTCATATGGTGTGCTAAGGGGTCGTAGGACACAATATGACCCCTTAGGACATAATATGACCCAAAGCAACCTAATATGGTGTCATTAGGGGTCATATGGTGTCCTAAGGGGTCATATGATGTCTTAAATAGATCATATGACACAATATGACCCACTAGGACACAATATGACCCATAACGATCAAATATGGCGTCTTAAGGGGTCATATGGTGTCCTAAGGGGTTGTAGGACACCATATGACTCCTATGGACACCATAGGACCCCTTATGACACCATATGGTATCGTTAGGGGTCATATGGTGTCTTAAGGGGTTGTAGGACATAATATGACCCCTTAGGACACCATAGGACCCAAAGCGACCCAATATGGTGTCATAACGGGTTGTATGGTATTCTTAGGGGTCATAAGGGTTCTTAGGACACCATATGACCCCTAAGGACAACATATGACCCTTTATGACACCATATGACCCCTTAAGACACCAAATTATGTTGTTATGGGTCATATGGTTTCCTAAGGGGTTCTAGGACACCATAGGACCCCTTATGACACCATATGGTGTCATTAGGGGTCATATGGTTTCCTAAAGGGTCGTAGGACATAATATGACCCCTTAGGACACCAAAGGACCCAAACTGACCCAATATGGTGTCATAACAGGTCGTATGGTGTCCTAAGGGCTCATAAGGGTTCATGGGACACCATATGATCCCTAAGGACAACATAAGACCCCTTATGACACTATATGGTGTCATTAGGGGTCATATGGTGTCCTAGGACACTGTATGATCCCTTAAGACACCAAATTGTGTCGTTATGGGTGATATGGTGTCCTAAGGCATCATAGGACACAATATAACCCCTTAGGACACAAAATGACCCAAAGCGACCCAATATGGTGTCATTAGGGGTCATATGGTCTCCTAAGAGGTCATATGATGTCTTAAAGGGGTCATATAACATAATATGACCCATTAGGACACAATATGACATATAATGACCAAATATGGTTTCTTAAGGGGTCATATGGTGTCCTAAGGGGTCGTAGGACACCATAGGACCCCTTATGACACCATATGGTGTTGTTATGGGTTATATGGTGTCGTAAGGGGTCGTAGGACATAATATGACCACTTATGACACCATATGGTGTCGCTAGGGGTCATATGGTGTCCTAAGGGGTCGTAGGACATAATATGACCCCTTAGGACACCATAGGACCCAAAGCTACCCAATATGGTGTCATAATGGGTCGTATGGTGTCCTAACGGGTCATAAGGGTTCATGGGACACCATACAACCCAAAGCAACCCAATATGGTGTCATTAGAGGTCATATGGTGTCCTAAGGGGTCATATGATGTCTTAAAGGGGTCATATGACATAATATGACCCACTAGGACACAATAGGACCCATAACGATCAAATATGGTGTCTTAAGGGATCATATGGTGTCCTAAGGGGTTGTAGGACACCGTATGACCCCTATGGACACCATAGAACCCCTTATGACACCATATGGTGTCATTAGGGGTCATATGGTGTCCTAAGGGGTCGTAGGACATAATATGACCCCTTAGGACACCATAGGACCCAAAGCAACCCAATCTAGTGTCATAATGGGTCGTATGGTATCCTAAGGGGTCATAAGGGTTCATGGGACACCATATGACCCCTAAGGACAACATATGACCCCTTATAACACCATATGATGTCGTTAGGGGTCATATGGTGTCCTAGGACACCATATGACCCCTTCAGACACCAAATTGTGTTGTTATGGGTCATATGGTGTCCTAAGGGGTTATAGGACACCACAGGACCCCTTATGAAACCATATGGTGTCCTAAGGGGTCGTAGGACATAATATGACCCCTTAGGACACCATAGGACCCAAAGCGACCCAATATGGTGTCATAATAGGTCGTATGGTGTCCTAAGGGCTCATAAGGGTTCATGAGACACCATATGACCCCTAAGGACAACAGAAGACCCATTATCACACCATATGGTGTCGTTAGGGGTCATATGGTGTCCTAAGACACCATATGACCCCTTAAGACACCAAATTGTGTCATTATGGGTCATATGGTATCCTAAAGGGCTGTAGGATATCATAGGACCCCTTATGACACCATACGGTGTCGTTATGGATCATATGGTGTCCTAAGGGGTCGCAGGACACAATATGACCCCTTAGGACACAATATGACCCATAAGGACAACATACAACCCCTTATGACACCATATGGTGTTGTTAGGGGTCATATGGTGTCCATAGGGGTCATATGGTGTCCTGGAACACCATATGACCCCTTAAGACACCAAATTGTGTCGTTATGGGTCATATGACCCCTTAGGACACCATATGACCCATAACAACACAATTTGGTGTCTTAAGGCATCATATGGTGTCCTAGGACACCATATGATGCCTATGGACATGATATGACCCCTAATGAAACCATATAGTATCATAAGGGGTCCTATGGTGTCCTAGGACACCATATGATGCCTCTCTTTCCCCCCCCTCTCTCTCTCTTTGTCTCCCCTAATCTCTCTCTCTCCCTCTCTCTCCCTCTCTCTCTCTCTCTCCCTCTCCTTCTCCCCTAATTTCTCTCTCTCTCTCTCTCTCTCCCCCTCTCCCCTAATCTCTCTCTCTCCCTCTCTCTCTCCTTGTCCTCCTCTCTCTCTCTCTCTCTCTCTCTCTCTCTCTCTCTCTCTCTCTCTCTCTCTCTCTCTCCTCCCTCTAAAATATGACTAATAAAATCTGATATCTGATTTAATCGGATATCTAATTTCTACCATTGCCATTAATGTGGCAGTTCAGTAAAAAAAAGGCGGTAACAGGAAAATTTTTGGGGACCACAAATTTATACATTAAAATCGGATATCTGATTTGAATGTACATAAAAAAGAGCCTTATGGGCCATTTTGTGGATTCCAATCTCCCACAGTCTGCATATTCTATTTTCTATCAATGATCATAGGTTTTTAGACAAGTTGAGACAAATTTGTGCTTTTGGGAGATTCTTAAAGTCAAATCTTACATTTTCAATCATGTAGGAGCATCTGTGTGGAGGGAAATGGGGAGTAGTAGTCTTCGGAAGTCTAAACGCAAAAGAAAACTTTCAAATGACCAAATTGAAGTGTATAGAGAAAGAGATAGATAATGTCATAGGAGGAGAAGACAAGGTATGTTAAATATTGCTAATGTTACTTCAAGTGAAGAGGAAATTGAATTTAAAAATGTGACACAAGTTATTGAAAATGAAAATATAGATTTTGAAAGTGAAAATTTTGAAAATGTTGAAAATTTTGAAAGTGATAATGAAAATGCTCAACATGTGAAAATTTTTGACATAGGAGGTGAAAATATGGAAAACTTTGACATTGAAGGTGGAATTGCTCAACCAAGTGAACCATATGTAACACTAAGGGGTCATATTATGTCTTAAAGGGGTCATATGACCCATAACGACCCAATATGGTGTCGTAAGGGGTCATATGGTGTCCTAAGGGGTCCTAGGATACCATATGACCCCTATGGACACCATAGGACCCCTTATAATCTCTCTCTCTCCCATAATCTCTCTCTCCCATTATCTCTCTCTCCTAATATCTCTCTCTCCCTCTCCTCTCTTTGTCCCAATCTTTCTCTCTCTCTCTCTCTCTCTCTCTCTCTCTCTCTCTCTCCCCTAATATGTCTCTCCCCCCTTCTCTCTCTCTCTCTCTCCCCCCCTCTCTCTCTCTCTCTCCCCTCTCTCTCTCCCTCTTCTCCTCTCTCTCTCCCTCTCCTCCTCTCTCTCTCCTCCTCCCCCAATCTCTCTCTCTCTCTCTCTCTCTCTCTAAAATATGACTAATAAAATCGAATATCAAATATCTGATTTCTGCCATTGCCATGAATGTGGCAACAGTAAAAAAAAGGGCAGCAACGAGAAAAAAATTTGGGACCACAAATTTATGCATTAAAATCAGATATCCGATTTTTGTAAATAAAAAAGTCTTGTGGGCCATTTTGTGGATTCCAACGGCCCATAGTCTACATATTCTATTTTTTGTCGATGATCAAATTTGTGCTTTTGTGAGATTCTTAAAGTCAAATCTTACATTATCAATCATTTGTGAGCATCTGTGTGGAGGTAAATGGGGAGTAGTAGTCATTGAAAGTCTAAACGCAAAAGAAAACATTCAAATGACCAAATTGAAGTGTATAGAGAAAGAGATAGAGAATGTCATAGGAGGACAAGATAAGGTATGTTAAATATTGCTAATGTTACTTCAAGTGAAGAGGAAATTGAATTTGAAAATGTGTGACAAGTTATTGAAAATGAGATATATTCCTTTGTGCATTAATGAGATAAAATTTTGTGCATAAACATTAAGTCAAGTGAATGTATTGCTATTTAGAAATGACCATATCTATGATCATCTTCAACCATGCAGAGAAATGCAGTGAGAAGGGCTTTAATCAACATGCGTCTTTCTTCAAAGTTATGCTTGTATACTTTGCAGAGAAATTGGTAAGTTTTGTAATTATACAATCTTGTACATCTTAAAAATGTTTCAAATGATCTATTTATAATTTGACAAACTAATTTGTAATAAGTGTTATAATTTGTTTCTTGTAGCACATTCATTCCGCATAAAAAGGTTACTTATTTTGGTCTTCATTTATATGCAGGCATTGTTGTATGTAAGCTTTTCTCTTAGCACATGAGGATGTCTGATGCAGATGAAGTGGGATGTTGTATTTGTATATGGATGTGAATTGATGTAACATTATTATGATGATATACAATGTCCATGAGAAAATTGGTTTAGTTATATTGATGATATACAATGTATCTATACATGAGTACATTGGTGTAGTTGTATTGATAATGAAAAAAAAATCATGTTTGCATATCCCTTCATGGATGTCACATGCAAGTGTAATGGTAATTATGTGTATACAATACATGGAAATATTGATGAGTATTACGTGTCTACAATGTAATGCTTTTTTATCTATATTTTTCATTGAACAAGTTAGGGCCACATATTCCGAGATAGGCATTTGTAGGGACCCCTCTTCTGGCCCCGTAGGTTCAAACAGATTGTTCACAGGTGCCAGGATTATGAGTTAGGGCCCATCAAAGTTTGACAATTTTTAGCACTTAGGGCACTCAAGGGATGATGTCGATAGGGTATGACCCCGAGCATTCAACCGAGTGGGGGGGGGAAAAATAGGAGCATGCATAGGGTAATAATGCCTAACTAGACATGTTGGAGCTGACGGTTCGCCATTGCGACGAGAAGAACGAGAAAATGGCCATGAGACAATATTCGAATGAATGAGATTGACGATTTTTTTGCCAACTGAAAAATTGCTGCCCTAATAAAACCATAAGGAAAATTGAAAAACTGAGATAGGCTTTTGTAGGGACCCCTCTCGTGGCCTCGTAGGTTCAAATGAATTGTTCGTAGGTCCACAAATTCAGAGTTAGGGCTCGTCAAAGTTTGACAATTTTTAGCAATTAGGGCACTCAAGGGATGACGTTGGTAGTGTATGACCCCGAGAATTCGAACGAGTGGGGGGAAAAAATAGGAGCATGCATAGGGTAATAATGCCTAAATAGACATGTTGGAGCTGACAGTTTGTCATCACGACGAGTAGAATGAGACTGAAGATTTTTTTGCCAACCGAGAAATTGTTGCCCTAATAAAACCATAGGGAAACTTGAAAAACTGAGATAGGCTTTTGTAGGGACCCCTCTCATGGCCCCATAGGGTCAAACAGATCATTTTCAGGTGTCATGGATTCTGAGTTAGGGCCATCAAATTTTTACAATTTTTAGCACTTAGGGCGCTCAAGGGACGACGTCGGTAGGGTATGACCCCAAGTGTTCGAATGAGTGGGGGGCAGAATAGGAGCATTCATAGGGTAATAATTCCTAATGGGACATGTTGGATTCGATGGTTTGTCATCGCGACGAGAAGAATGAGAAAATGACCACGAGACAACATTCAAATGAATGAGACTGACGATTTTTTCGCCCACCAAAAAATTGCTTCCCTAATAAAATCGTAGGGAAACTTAAAAAACTGATATAGGATTTTGTAGGGACCCCTCTCATGGCCCTATAGGTTCAAACGGATCATTCGTAGGTGCCACAGATTCCAGGTTAGGGCCAGTCAAAGTTTGACAATTTTTAGCACTTTAGGCACTCAAGGGACGACGTCGGTAGGGTATGACCTCGAGCATTCAAATGAGTGGGGGGAAAAATAGGAGCATGCAAAGAGTAATAATTCCTAATTGGACATGTCGGAGTTGACGGTTCGTCATCACAATGAGCAGATTGAGAAAAAGACCAAGAGATAACATTCAAATGAATGAGACTGACAATTTTTTTGGCCAACGAAAAATTGCTGCCCTAATAAAACCGTAGAGAAACTTGAAAAATCGAGATAGGATTTTGTAGGGACCCCTCTTGTGGCCCTTTAGGTTGAAACAGATCATTTGTAAGTGCCATGGATTCTGAGTTAAGGCCCGTCAAAGTTTGACAATTTTTAGCACTTGGGGCGCTCAAGGGACAACACCGGTAGGGTATGACCCCGAGTGTTCGACTGAGTGGGGGGAAAAAATAGGAGCATGCATAGGGTAATAATTCCTAACTAGACATGGCAGAGTTGATGGTTCGTCATTGCGACGAGCAGAACGAGAAATTGGCCATGAGCCAACATTCGAATGAATGAGACTAACGATTTTTTCGCCAACCGAAAAATTGCTGCCCTAATAAAACCGTAGGAAAATTTGAAAAACCAAGATAGGCTTTTTTAGGGACCCCTCTCATGGCCTCATAGGTTCAAATGGATCATTTGCAGCTACCATGGATTCTAAGTTAGGGCCCGTCAAAGTTTGACATTTTTTAGCACTTAGGGCGCTCAAGGGACGACGCCGGTAGTGTATGACCTAGAGCGTTCGACCAAGTTGGGGGGAGAAATAGGAGCATGCATAGGGTAATAATGCCTAACTAGACATGTCAGAGTTGACGGTTCATCATCGCGACGAGCAGAACGAGAAAACGGTCACAAGACAACATTCAAATGAATGAGACTGACGATTTTTTTGCCCACCGAAAAATTGCTGCCCTAATAAAACCGTAGGGAAACTTGAAAAACCGAGATAGGATTTTGTAGGGACCCCTCTTGTGGCCCTGTAGGGTCAAAACGATCATTTGCAGGTGCCATGGACTCTGAGTTAGGGTCCATCAAAGTTTGACATTTTTTAGCACTTAGGGCGCTCAAGGGATGATGCTGGTAGGGTATGACCCCGAGCATTGGACCGAGTGGGGGGGAGAAATAGGACCATGCATAGGATAATTATGCCTAACTAGACATGTCAGAGATGACAGTTTGTTGTCACGACGAGTTGAATGAGAAATTGGCCATGCGACAACATTCGAATGAATGAGACTGACGATTTTTTACCAACCGAAAAATTGCTGCCCTAATAAAATCGTAGGGAAAATTGAAAAATCGAGATAGGCTTTTGTAGGGACCCCTCTCATGGCCCCATAGGTTCAAATCGATCATTTGCAAGTGCCATGGATTCTGAGATAGGGCCCGTCAAAATTTGACAATTTTAGCACTTAGGGCGCTCAAGGGACGACACCGGTAGGGTATGACCTCAAGCGTTCGACCGAGGTGGGGGGAAAAATAGGACCATGCATAGGGTAATAATGAATTGTATCAAGTATTGTTCATTAAATGAAGTGTATTGTATTTTTCATTAAATGAATTGTATTGTTCATTAAATGAATTGTATTTTATTGTTCATTAAATGAATTATATTGTTCATTATACAAACAACACTTACGATGAAATGAAATGAATTGTATTGCTCATTAAATAACCATTATTAACCATTGTTAATTATTGGAATGAAGATTAAAGATTTCCATCATAACACCACGCACAGATGAGAAACAATTTATATGATCGAATATCAACTTCTGTATATATAAAAATGTCTAATGATTACAAATGTATGTCCATACACAAATATGGCATAAACGCCAACTCAAACAAAATGTATGTCTAAATACGTGAATGTATGTCCATACACAAAATATACATGCCAACTAGACAAGTAAGCATCCCAAAACTATCTATAACATCCTAAGTTGTTGATGGATCATCAAAATCAATCCTGTTCATCGCACTGCTCGGATCTTAAGGATCCTACACAAGAAAAACAAACAACGATTAATATTATTTATATTATATAATTCACATTTGAAAAGTGAACATAAAAATAAACTATAATTGAACTATTCATGTTTACCTCATCTCCACGTTTTCACTTCGGTTTTATAGGACTCTTGATGTATGTCTTCGGTAGATGAGGTATGTTTTCAATATTTTCATACACAACCTACATATGTTCAGAAACATTACATTGATACAAGTTAGCATATAATTTTCATTGATAATAACAAATTATATCTACTAAACACAAAATAAAATAAACACACATCTACTCAAGGCATCTCTTCTTCTTCTTCATCTTTAGGTATACTGGGTGTAGTCATTAAGGATGTGAAGCCAAGAATTCTCTGTACATATACACAACAAGTATATGAAACTATCAATCTATGTCTAGAAGTGTATAATCACTATAAGTTATTTAAACTATTCATTCAATCATAGTTGCATTCAATTACCTTTCCCTTGTCTCCAACTGCACTACCAGATCCTAAATCACATTGCCCGCACTCGTGCTGCTTGTGCCCTACAAGAGTAAAATAAGATATACATGCAAGTTACTACATAATCTAATTAATACCATTATAAATGATGAGCATGTATTTACAATAAAATACAAACTAGGTGCAATAATATATGTTCTGTCAAGCTATCAAGGCCAAATGAAATGGCCGACAAGGTGCCCTCCTAAATCTGTCTCAACTCCTCCTCGGTGATCAACTGTTAAATAGATCATGTAAATAAAAATTAGTACTTAATATTAGCTAGATTGTAAATATTCATTTAAAATATAACATGAACTGTGAAAATACAAATCTTACCATTACATCATCAATGTATGATGATGGTGCCTCCTTGCCTCTAGAATGCGAGGACTCCCCAAGGTATCCTCCAGTCTATGTCATAACATCTGGTGCATCATGCATTTTATGCACCTCATAATCTGCATTGTTTGCAGGAGGATCAACGGGCTTTCCAACTGGACCCAAGCATATGTGCCCATACATGACACAACTATGGGGCACACATATGTGTGGAGACGAGGATGACATGTCAACGCCACTCGATGCACTGCTACCATCAAAAGTAGCCTGAGCTACTGACCCAGCCTAAGAAACCAAAAGGCTATTCAAAGAGTGAATAGTCGATATGGTATGTGAAGCCACCTCACAAATGATATCCGGATGCTACACTAGAGGTGGGGAATCAATAGGAGGAGGGGGGCATATGGGCCCTAGACTACTCTGACTACCCCAGGTCTATTTTGGGGCATACCTAAACCCACACCCTGGAAAGGTTGGATGTCAAAGTAGTTCACATGTTTGTGTAAAACAAACTCAGCATACAATTTTTTTATAAAGTAGAAGGGGACATCAAGATTGTTGTTGGGTGGTTTGTCAAAAAATGATCCCAAAATTTTTTCACAATACCATCATTTGTGCACCATTTAATAGAAAGTTTTGTTTTTTGGGGTCTACAGGTTGACCAGTGTGAGGATTCACAAACAATGAGGTGATATCGGCTTTCGATATCTCGAGATCCATGATCTCCTTATATGACAAGCCATCCACATATTGTTCCCTCATAGAATCTCGCCACAAAAGGGTGACATTGTGCTCCTCTGTCATGGTTTCCATACTCTTTATGATCGACATGAGAGGATCAAACATTAGGTTTAGACGAGGGATCCTACAATATACATCTGCAATCCCCCTCAATTCATTCAAATTTTGTGCAATCAAATCTTGAATTGAGGGGGTTTTTGGCAAAGGAGGGTTTGGTTATTGTGGTTGTGGTTGTGGTTCATCAATGTTTTCATTGTTATACCCTATTTTTAACCTAATTGAATTTAGTTAACAAATTTAAACAATTTTGTATTTGATTTAAAAAAACCTAGTTTTCATGGAAAAAACCATATTTTCAATGAAAAATCAAATAAACATTAAAAAAATACAAAAATTGAATGAAAATGATTGAAAACAATAAAAATCTTACCTTTCAATCTATTTTTTAGCAATTTTTGGGCAAAACACCGGATATCGGATACAATCGAATATCGTATGTCTATAAAATCGCACAGCCCGTTGGTTAAAAATGACTCACGGGCTGTCACAGTCGAAATATATTGTCTCAGAAAATCGGATATCCGATTTTATCGGATATTTGATTTTTATACTTAAATTATTTTAAAATAACATTATATTATATAATATGTATTATATAATATATAATATAATATATATATATATATAATATAATAATATATTATATAATACGTATTATATAATATATTATTATATTATAATATTATATTATATAATATATATAATACAATATATTATTATATTATATAATTAGAGAATATATTATTATATTATTATATTATATAATATATTATTACATTATATATATTATATAATATAATATATAATAATATATTATATGTTATATAATATGTAATATATAATATTACATTATATATTATATAATATATTTTTTAATTTAAAATTACAAATAAAAATCGGATATCCGATATTATCGGATATTCGATTTTATCGAATATCCGATTTGCTTAGGTAATTACCATGCCAAGGTGTACTGACACCTAGGCCAAGCAAAAAGTCAACACGGATTTTCACGTTTTTAGGCGAGTGGAGAAGGCTATTTTTTTCACATTGCCACTGTTTGGCCGCCCATGATCCTGCACTAACCTAGAAGTTATAGGAGATGATATGCCTAATTCTTTGCCTCCAATGAGGGATGTAAATCATCAAATAGACTTGATACCAGGGGCAAATTTGCCTAACAAAGCTGCTTATAAAATGACACCTAGTCAAAATGAAGAGATTGCCAAACAAGTGCAAGAACTCTTAGACAAAGGGTTTATTAAATAGAGTTTGAGTCCTTGTGTTGTTCCCATAGTTCTAGTGCCTAAAAAGGGAGGAAAATTGAGGATGTGCACAGGCTCAAGAGCAATTAATAAGATTATCATAAGATACCAGTTTCCCATTGCAAGGATAGAGGACCTATTGGACAATCTAGGTGGAGCATGCTACTTCACAAAGGTGGAATTAAAATATGGTTATCATAAGATAAGAATCAGACCTGGTGGTGAATGGAAGACAACCTTTAGAACTCATGCAGGCCTATATGAGTGGTTGGTAATGCCTTTTGGCCTCACCAATGCACCTAGTACCTTTCAAAGGCTCATGAATGAAGTCTTAGTTGAGTTTATTAGCAAGTTTTTTATTGTGTATCTTGATAAAATTTTGGTCCTTAGTAGGTCCAAGGAGGAACACCTTAAGCATGTGGAGATGGTCTTGAAGAAGTTGAAGGAGGCTCAACTCAAAATCAACCTTGAAAAATGTGAGTTCTTGAAAACATAGTTCTAGTTTACCTTGGTTTTGTCATTTCACAAGGTTGTTTAAAGATGGATCCAAGTAAAGTAGAAGCAATATTTAATTGGCCTACACCTAGGAGCATAAGTGATGTTAGGAGTTTTCATGGAATGGCATCTTTTTATAGGAATTTTGTGAGAAACTTTAGCCATGTTTGTGCTCCTATACTCAACACCATTAAAGGACGCAATAAATGTCAATTTAAGTGGACAAAGGAAGCCAATAAGGGGTTGTAATTGTTGAAAGCTAAGATAGTAGAGTTGCCAACCCTTAGATTGGCTGATTTCAGTCAGTTGTTTACAGTAGAGTGTGATTATAGCTAGAGGGCAATAGGGGTTGTTTTAAGACAAGAAGGTCATCCTATAGCATTCTTCTCAGAAAAATTGAATGAAGCCAATCAAAGATACTCCGCATATGATTTGGAATTGTATGCCATGGTGCAAGAAATTAAGAAGTGGCATCATTACTTTCTTCCCAAAGAGTTTGTAGTTTACACTGACAAACATGCCCTTAGTTTCCTTAATGGGCAAGAGAAGTTGAATCAAAGACACCTAAAGTGGGTTGAATACTTACAATCCTAGACCTTCACTATCAAGAACAAAAAGGGCACTACAAACAAGGTAGCTGATGCATTAAGTAGGAGAGTCATGACTATGCAGGAGATACAATTGCAAAGTGTGGGATTGAATGAGTTAAAAGACCGCTACAAGGATGATAAAGACTTTTCAGAGATAAATGTTGTTTGTACTGATTTTTCTAACACCTCACATGTCTCTTTTTCGGAGTCTATGATACAAGAGAGTTTGTTGTTCAAGGGGCACCTTCTTTGCATTCCCCAATGTTCTATGAGACTAAACATTATCCACGAAAAGCATCAAGGAGGTCTAGGAGGTCATTTTGGCATAGATAAAACTATGGAGCAGGTTAGTAGTTTTTACCATTGACCCAAGTTGAAATCAGAAGTGAGAAGGTTTGTAGAACAATGTGCAATCTGCCAAAGAGAAAAAGGTTCATCAAGTAATGCAGGTCTGTACCAACCTTTGGTCATAACTCAAAGGCCTTGGGAATGTTTGAACATGGATTTTGTGTTAGGCTTACCAAGAACTCCAAGGGGATTTGACAGTGTGTATGTAGTGGTTGATAGGTTCAGCAAAATGGCACATTTTATACCTTGCAAGAGCACCAATGATGGCACCTATTTTGCAAGACTCTTCTTCAAGGAGATAGTTAGAATTCATGGCCTTCCAATCAACATAGTCAGTGATAGAGATGTAAAGTTTTTAAGCCACTTTTGGAGGACACTTTGGAGAAAGTTAGGCACAAAATTATCCTTTTCATCTTCCTATCATCCTCAATCAGATGGTCACATAGAGGTAGTCAACTAATCCTTGGGTAATCTACTAAGATGCCTTACCAAACAACATGGGCAAACTTGGGATTTGGTAATCGGTCAGGCATAATATGTATACAATTACTCAGTTAACCGAAGCACAGGTAAAATTCCCTTTGAGATAGTGTATGATTTTCATCCTAGGGTCATACTAGAGCTCACAGATCTCAGTTCTATGGCACTTAGGAGTGCACAAGGTGAGAATTTTGTAGAAGGTATCAAAGAAGTGCATGATAAGGTAAGGCATACCTTACAATAAAAGTCTGAGTAGTATAAGATGAATGTTGATAAAACAAGAAGGAATGTGCAATTTAAGATTGGAGATTTGGTCCTAGCATACCTAAGGAAGGAGTGACTTCCAAAAGGGCAGCCTACTAAGCTATTGCTGAAAAAGATTGGGCCTCTCAAGGTGGTGCATAAATATGGTCAAAATGCATATGAAGTTGAACTCCCTCCCACCTTGGGTATTTATCCTATCTTTTATGTATGTGATCTCTATCCATACAAGGGACAATCACAAACACATCAGTTGGACACCTCATCATAGGGTACTGAAGATTGGGTGAGAGATTTGTGACCATGCTAACTGATCAAAGTGGAAAGTATCTTGGACACCAAGATAGTAAATAAGACAAGGAAAGGGGTATACAAGCAATATGTTGTGAAGTGGGCAGAGTTACCTGAATCAGATGCTATGTGGATGCTAGAATCAAATATACTTCAGCATGGTGTGGAAATTGCAGACCTCTTAACTCAAGGGACTTGAGTTCTTTGTCCAAAGGGAGTATGGTGCAAGGAACCTATCAAATTTTGGTTTATTCTAAGTATTTTGTGTTATCTTTCAAGTTGTAATAAATGAACCAACCATTTAGGACTCGATGAAGCCATGGTTGAGTTGTCCAAGCTTTTGTTGTGTTCGAGATGCTGATACCCTAGAAGATGTAATATTGATGTTGTTCACAGGAGCAGTGCTCTAAATCAGATTCATCATGTAATAAGGGAGTAATGTAGTTGTATAGGTCTCCTAGGATTCATTGAGGGCCTTTTTGAACCTTGGAATTCACTTGAGTGCAAAGTTGCATTATAAGGATGAAAAGATGTAAAGTTGCTAAGCAACATTTGCAATTTTACAAAAAGTTGCATTTTTGTTGATTGGCGATGAAAATTTGGTTCAACCAACTAAATAATATTTTTTAAAGCCAAAAAAAACTTCATTGTACGGGCTGGAGGAATTGGAATGCAAAGCAAGTTTTTGTTTGCAAGAAACAACTTTGTTTTAACACTGTTTTGACTGTTTTCCTTTGTTTTGGTTGTGTAGTACGGTCTAGTACAGACTTACCAGGAGAATTTAATTACAGGGAATGAGAGCTTGGTGAGTCTACTTTACAATAAGGTAGATATCCAAGTTTGGTTGTGTCTTTTTGCAAAGATTAGAACCATTCTCTATGACTAGGTATAAAATCCTTGTAAAGTAGGGTTTAAGGAAAAATGGCTCTAACCTGAGCATCCACTGATGGCACCAGTTGAAATCATGTGGAGAGATAGGTTATAGTTTATAAATATGTTTAGAGTAGTTTTAGTGATTTTTCAGACATTTTTGGTGGAGTTACAATGATACCCTAGGCTCATAGCTAGGAGTCAGTGAGTCTAGGACAACAGAAGATGTGCAATTTCAGAGCACATGTGGATTGGTAGAAGAAAAGTTAAGACATGGTTGGAGACCCCTATGATTTCCCTTAAATATTCTATGGATATCTTTGGAAGAATTTTTGACTGGTGAAGCTTTCCAAAGCCTTGTTTGCAAGTCACCCGAGTAGGCCTAAAACCCTTAAAAATAGGTAGTATTGGAAACACCATGTGTACAAAGAACCCAGATGAAATTTTGAAATATTGTATGTAACTCTAAAAAGGGTGTCCATAAATGTAATTTATTTGTGGCCTTGTGTGGGAAGATTTCAAACTAATCCCTAAAAACCATGATTGGAGGGCTAATTGCATTAGGCCTATTTGGAGCCCGGTAGAGACAAAGTAAAGTTGAGAAAGCTTGGTGATGGGCTTGAAGGTGAAAAAATCACTAAAAGACATCAAAGACACTATATAAGTTCATTTCACACACATAGAACAAGTTGGACAGTTAAGATCCTTGCAGAGGTTGTTGGAGCACTAGGGAGTGTGTTAGGCATTGAGGTGGAATCCTCAATAGGAAGAGTTGGTTGTTAAAGACCAGTGGCTATACCTTGGCGGAAATACAAACTGCATTAGGTCTTGAAGGTCTAACTAGAAAATACCCTACCAAGTACCATTGGATGTGCTTTAGGAGTTAGAGGGTTGATGAGAGCAACAAAGACACCTATGTGATTAGGAACTACTCCAAGAATGTTTGCATCAATCCTCCTCTCTAGTTTTCCTATCCCTATAAAATCTTCTTCCAGTCATCACCAAACCAGTGACATCTCCACCATGGTTTCATCAATCTAATACTTGGCACCATAAGTCTCAAGGCTCCCTTTTTTCCACCCGTTGACAAAGGCCTCCATGAGCAGAGGAGAAGAGCCATGAAGTCGATCCAAGAAGGGGATGATTCCCCTATCAATGACTTCTTGCCACACATCCTTGTTTTTCTTCCATTTCTCTCAAGTAGATGGCTCTTTCCTATTCTTTTCCCCACCCATTATGCTCCTAGTCTTCAAATAGCAGAAAATGGGCCACACCAGAGAAGGCACCGACTAGTCATAGGAAATGGGCCACACCAGAAAAGTATCCAAATAGTAGCAAAAAATGGGCGACACAATAAGATAGAAAATCTAGTCCCTAGGGAAGTTTCTAGATCTTCGGTTAGGGAAAACCAAAAAGAGTTGTTTCCCTATCAACTTAATCAAAAATCATGTTATTATATCATGATAAAACAATATAATTATTATATTAATGTCAAAAGTATTTCTTATATGAAATAGACAACCCATTTTTTTTAATCAATAGTTCAAAATTGAAGAGAAGGATGCAAGATGATAAAATTAATCTCAACCATTATATATATATATATATTTAGGTACCTCTTGGTATTCATAGACTAAGGTTACATCATGTACCTTGTCATGATTTAGTTGATGATACTATTATTAATGAAAATGTGAGTCTAAATTTTTACATATGTAGAATCAAACATATCACCCTCATCACCTTTAGTGGCAATTGCGATATGTGGCATCTCCCCCATGCTGCTTTGAGGACAGGTTCACCAACTTGTCTTTTTTGTCCACTGGAGAAATCCATGTCAGCTTCTCTGGAAGTGTTACCAATTATGCTGACCTGATAGATTCGTGGATGAAGGTGAGAAGGGGAAACTTCCGCGCGACATGATACTGTGCCGCCAACCTTCCCTCTAGTAGGTGGTCGTTGGGATGTTATGAGCTATGCTAGGAAGGAATCGTAATGCCTCCCTGCATAGCCACCGATATTCAAACTCATCCCTTAGCCTATATCATTGACTTTGGGACATTTCCAAAGGATCTTTTTGGCAGATTGAAGACTTGCTCTTGGAGATTGAAGCTCTTGGACACATCACCATCATTGTTGCAACATCATCAAACTACCAAGTTTACCAAGCATGCTAATATTTGTCAAGCACTAGGGGAGTAATCTAACTCTATCTTGCAATTCCAATATCTCATTTAGGTTCCAATTACCAGATAGAACAACATTGTCTTTGTATTTTCTCTTACATTCTTCTTTACCATCTTCTTCATCATCTTCCTTTCCCGTGTCTTTTTGGGTTGTCCGTGGAGGTGGAAACACCAAAACGAGGGTCTGACTTAGGCAGGCTAAAAAACACAACCCCCAATATTTTCTCTCTTGCATGTGTGTAGGTGCAACTTCACAAAGATGAGATTATCTTGTGGGAGGCTTCATAGCATGGACCGGTTGTGAGATTTCCTTATTCTCTTCTATTTTCCTTATTTTGTTTCGTAATCCATGTTTTTCATAGTTTTCAATATTGTTTAGATGTTTCATAAGTTCTGTCAGCACGTCCAAGAATTTTTGCCTGGACTCTATGCTCCATCCATATAGGATGACAGTGCGCCATGCTGGCGTCCCAGCTCCACGCACTTGTCCTCTAGGTAGA
The DNA here is from genome assembly GCF_030272615.1 of Cryptomeria japonica. Classification (NCBI taxonomy): domain Eukaryota; kingdom Viridiplantae; phylum Streptophyta; class Pinopsida; order Cupressales; family Cupressaceae; genus Cryptomeria; species Cryptomeria japonica. Next base: position 108,260,783 of record NC_081405.1, on the reverse strand, counting down.
GGCTCTGCAGCATCCAGAGGCTCTTCTCGGGTGGCTAACGCTCTTTGTATAAATCTATTATCCCCTAGCTCATCTTAGCACCAGTTCGCAAAGGTAATTGGAAGGACAATTTGTCGTTGAGGATTCGTCATCCTTGAGGTGACAAATTCCCTCCATTACAATATATATGTATATTTGTACATCCATATATATCTATATTTATACATACATTCTTAAATAATTATATATAAAATTTATTTCACACATTGTGTACAATTCTATCTCCATGGCTCAACACATCCACCGAAGTAGGATTCTCACTTAGAGGGTCGCTTGAATAGGAGATGACATGATGATCAAGCTACCATCTAGAGGTCCATTTGCTTGTTTACCATAACATGTACATGTTATAATGTGTGCATTTTTTTCCCTCATAAAAGTGAGTACACATTTTTATTTCAAGTAACACACACATTTTTAATTCAAAGAACACATACGTATTTTGGCTTGTACTTAGTCTTCAATGACAATCCTTAGGCTTGGGGGCTACATTTCTCTCCTTTTAATATGTTTTTTTCTCCCAATTTCATTTCTCAACATCTTCATCATTAGGTTTTATAATTGTTGTGTTGAAACCCCAAAACTTCAATACTTAGTATGTTGGTATTTTGATGATGTTTAGTTGTGATTGTCATTGATGGACACACACTTATTTTATGTATGAGTTATTCTCCACTAGTAATATGTGTTGTATTGTTCACATCGGTATTATATGCCATTGTATGTATAGTCTTTGTTTGTAGAAGACTATCGGATTTTTGCAGAAGAAGATTATCGGTCAAAGCATGACCGAAGACCTCAAATGGTATGAGATATCAAGTGGTATGAAGACATCATCAAGCAGTATAAAGACCTCAAGGGGAATGAGGACCCCTAGTGGCAGTTAATCTTTTTGATCGGAACACTATGTTCCAGTTTACCAGTCTTTGTTTACTGGTAATCGGTATACTGTGTTAAATTGGTAAAATTGTAAAGTGTGATGAGTTATCATCCACCGACACTTTGGCGGTGCTTCTATGCCGTGTTACCAAATGTGTCTAGATGCTTTGAACCTAGGAAATTTTAATCCAATCTCATTGGATTGACATGAAATCAGCTTCCTATTTAAGGACATCATGTCTAGGGTTTTAAAGTGTGTATGCATGTGTGTATATTGAAGAAGCATTGTGCGATAGAGATTGAACATGCAAAGGATAGAAGACTGAAGTAATGTTGAAATGCATTAACATAGAGAAGCAAATGATCTAATCAAGCATTTTGTTCTACTTTCTAGACCATTCACTTGTTGATTACTAATCTCTTTGACAAGTCTGAAACCCTTAACCAGGTAGGCCCAGTCAACCCTACTGTAAATCTTGTAACAAGGTGGTTCATAGTTGTGGATCTGAAATCCTTTAACAGGGTAGTCTTTAACAGGACTTATCTCATAATAGAGATTTGTATTCCTAATAGGATCTATTCTGGTGAAGAACATTGTAAGGCCTTAACCGGTCTGACCTTAACTGGCCTGGTTACTATTCTGTAGATAGTTGACTTGTGAGTTTTACTCACCGTGGTTTTTCATTTTTGGGTTTCCACGTCAAAATATCTTGTGTTATGGTGATTGTGCTTATGTGGGTGAATGCTCTATTTTCTATTTGGCTTGTTTGTGTTTTAACTGGTTTGTTGTTTAAACTGTTATATCGGTCTGCAGTAAAATTGGTTAAAAGTTTGGTTAAGTTTTTGGGAATACTAATTCACCCCCCCTCTTAGTATTCATCAATTGGTATCAGAGCCAACCTTTCTGTAAGTCTAACCACTTGAAAGGAGATATGGGGGAAAAACACTTGAGGGAACTTACTCACCATTTGGTTGAATCTAAGAGAGCCTATGATGAACTTAAGGTCAAGTATAAAGCCTCTTTAGCCAAAAGAAGAGAGCTTGCTGAACAAATGATGGAAATTACTCAAAACAACTCTTCTGATGAAGCAGACATGGATGCCCTAGTCTAAGAAGTGGAGAAACCAAATGAGTCCAAAACTAACCTAAGGAGGGTGCTAGAAGGACTGACTATCAGAATGAGTCAGGAGCTAGAAAATAGGAGAAAAGTTGAAGATCTAGTGAAGGACAAGGAGTGTGAGATCTTTAAGTTAAACCAAGAAATTGGTACCATTACTGCTTATCTCTAAGAGGGTAAGGAAGAGAAAGAAGAAATGCAAGAATACCTCAATGCAACCATTTCTCAGAATGAAACCTTGATGAAAACAAATGATGCTCTTTCCAAGGAACTTGTTGAGACAAAGGATATACTTGCAAAGTTCAACCGGAGTGTTGTGAAGTTGGACCAAAAGATGGAAACAATGAAGCCATCAAATGATACCTCTGGAATTGGTTTCTCTGCATATGAGGAAGATGAAACCTCTAGAACCAAGACTGGTGCACCAAATGAGAAATCAGAACCTAAGATCAACCGAAGCAAAGATAAGAAAAAGTTCAAACATGTATGCTTTAACTATTACAAGGAAGGACATACTACCAATGTGTGTAGGAGTAAGACTTACAATAATTTTCCTTACATGCAAAACAATGTGTACAACCACAATGCTAGAACTGGTAGATTTAATGGTCATTGTTATGCATGCAACAAGTTTGGGCATAGATATTTTGAGTGCGGGTCAGTTCTCAACAACTCTAGAATTTATGCACCAAGATCTAAAGGAGTTTTCCCAGAACCTCCTATGAACTGGAACCCAAGCCGACATAGAACCTATGACCACTGGTCAAATGGTTATGGAGCGGCAAATAGTTGGAGAGCAACCTATTTGATCTGTTGTGGTAGTAGTCACACTGCTGCAATATGTAGGAGGAAGAATGGAAATGTGAACACTGGACTATGGAGAGCACCTAGTATGGTATGCTATCATTGTCACAAATTGAGACATATTGCCAGAACATGCAGACTGAAAAAGAATCCATCAAGAGACATATCAGTTGACCCAAAAGGAAAGGTCAATGTTGAAACCGTTCAGGCTAATATGGATAAAATTTGGAAGAAGAAATCTGAAGAGAAGCCACAAGATGTATAAGTTACCGCACCCAGTGTGGAGACCCCTAAACTAGAAAATTAAGCTTCGAAAAGATTAAGGGGGAATATATCGGTAACAATGTTTCAGACCCCCAGTGTATATTGGTAAAGTGGTTTTATCGGTATCGGTTACTTGTCAACCGACAGAAGAAATGAAGTGGTAAAGTTAGGGTTTGTACCCTATTGGTGATGCATTTATTATGGTAGGTAGGAGCAAGATTAAAAGTGACTTTTGTCATCATTTTTACTTACATATTTTCAAAGGAGAATTTTTCTAGCTTGTGCAGCGAAACAAAAGTGATCTATCTTTCATACAAAAGAATCCAAAAAGAAATCTTGCATAAGATTTTGTAGCCATTTCAAGTTATTCAGAGTGGAGGTCAGAGTGGTAAAACAAGCTTTTGGAGAAGTGTTTTGTGTTCGACATCAGCGAACCCTAGTTTGAATTCAACATTGGCGAACCCTAGTTCGGAGTGAAAAGGTATTCTTCGTTGAAACATTCTTATCATTCAAAATTATTTAGTCATGGCCTCTACATCTAAAATCCCTTCTAGTTCTACCGAACCTGAGGATTCATCCGATTTTCTTAGGAAGAAGGTGAAATATAATGCCCATCTCAAATTCTCATTGGATTCATTGTCACAGGGGATGTTTCAGGATACATTGATTGCGAACTGGAAGACCTAGGGTCTCTAGTAATTCACTCCTAGTTGAGTTTGTTCTATAGAGATGGTAAGAAGATTAAACTAGAGTACAACATGATTGAGAAGAAGAAATTCCACAATGCAGTATATTTTCTCAAGGAATTCATAGAAGATCACGTAAGGATCATTCTAATTAGGGTTCATGGTGATAAGATGTATCTTGAGCGAACCCATAATATCACACCAAAGGCAATCCATGTCGTGATCAGTTTCTGCAATGTTGGAGAAATCCCCATTCTTCCCAAGATCATAAAAGTCAAAGTGACAGAGCTCACTAGTTCTGTGAGCGACCAATGGGCAATGACTGTAAACATCATAAGAGATGACTTGGTGAAGTATGCGTGCATGGTGATTGGGTATAGAGTATTCTATGCTAGTAGAATGAATTATATTCCTACAGCTACGGTGCATGTCACTTATAGGATGATCAAGGAAGATGCAGAATATGACTTATGTACCTGCATGCAAAAGCAACTCATGGAGAATATGAAGTCCATCAAAGAGGAAAAGACACTAAGGTTTAAGTTTGATCAACTACTCGTCAGTTTGTTTTTCTATTTTCAAGGGTATTTTCTAGGAATTGGCGATGTTCAATGGTTGAGTGACCTACCGGTTTCAAGACAAATAAAGGAGAGTCTACAAGCAATGGGATCTTCTTATCCAGATACTCTAAATAGGTATTTTGATGAGTTCAGACTGAAGATGAACCAGAGAATGAGAATAACAGGTGATCTGGTTAAAAAGTATGAAGATGATATTTGTTTCACAATCAAAGTGGATCACTGCATAATGGAAGTAGTTGAGCTTAGACAAGATGAAGTTGAGCCTATGGGCTATGAAGTGGTAAATGATATAAGCACAGGGTATGCCTCTACCCTACTTGCTTCACCAGTGGATCCAAAGAAGAAGAGGACCAGTACTTACTCAGAGACGATCAAAGCTATTGGAGTACCAAAGAAGAAAAAGAGGAAAGTTGTAACACCGGTTGCATCTGCTGCTAGTCCTAAAGTGACCAAGAGGACACCAACCAAAAAGAAACCAGAGGCCATTCCACCAAAGTTATTTGAAAGGAAGAGAAAAACAAGAATAACACACTGGATTCAGAAGACACTGAACCAGAGGTAGAAATGAAGAAGACAAGGCAAACAAGTAAGAAGACAAACACAACTAGTAATGTACCTGCAACCTCTACACCAGTAAATATACATGTTGCTTCTTACTATCCTATGACACATTTTCAAAGGATTATGAAGAATGTTAGAAGGAAAGTTCTTGACGATCTAAAAGATTATTTTGATGATCTTAGCGATAGTGAAAAGGAAGAGGTAGAGCTAGAGGTCATTAAATATTTGTGTGATAATGATCGGTCTTCGATTGACATTAAACCTGTTGTTCCTAGTTCTTTGTATAATTATTTGGATAATAAATGGCGCATTGTCATTGAAAAGGAGCAAGAAATTAGGGAAGAATTTTTTGCCCAATATTTTCCTGATGCTTCTAATTTAGAATTGTTTGAGATTCTTAATCAGTACAAAGGCATCTTTTTCATGCGAAGAAGAATACTTCAGTTACTCAGAGGCAAAACCTCTGAAGTAGAAAAAGACACCCATCTACAGGTTAAAGCAACTCTCAAAATGAAAAAGGTATCCAAAGCTAATCGACAGGCTGAGCAAGAGCCTGGCCTATCTACAACCAAATCAGATGAAACCTTTGATAATCAAGATGAGAGAGTAACTGAACAAATTAACCCTATTGATGTGGATGCACTAGATGCTGAAGGTACTCAACTAGAGGAAGTAGATAAGGAGAAATTGGAGAAAGAAAAAGCAGAGAAAGAGAAACAGGAAAAAGAAAAATCGGAGAAGGAAAAGTTGAAAAAAGAAAAAGTTGAGAAAGACAAATAGGAGAAAGAGAGAGCGGAGAAAGAAAAAGAAGACAAGGAGAGAGCGGAGAAAGAAAAAGAAGACAAGGAGAGAGCGGAGAAAGAAAAAGAAGACAAGGAGAGAGCGAAGAAAGAAAAAGAAGACAAAGAGAGAGCAGAAAAGGAAAAGGAAGAGAAGAAGAGAGCAGAGAAGGAAGAAGAGAAGAAGAAAGAGAAAGAAGAAGAGAAGAAGAGAGCAGAGAAGGAAGAAGAGAAGAAGAAAGCATAGAAAGAAGAAGAGAAGAAAAGAGCAGAGAAGGAGAAAGAGGAGAAAGAAAAGGCCGACAAGGAGGCCAAGGAAAAAGAAGAGGAGGAGAAGAGGAAACAAGAGGAGAACAAATCAAAGGAAGGAAGACAAACTCCTAAGGCAACCAACGATCAAACCAAACAGGTTGATCCCACTAGTCACAGCGATTTGACTCTTGCCTATCTTACCCAATCGGTAGATGAAAATGAGCTACTAAGGAGTATTCAACTAGCTCAGGAAATATTGGAAGAACTAAGGAGGAAGAAAGAACAGGATGTCATTCAATCTGCTATTAACACTCTTTCCAACTTAGTTCTCGGTACTAGTCTCCCCGGTACGAATTCCTCTCTGGCCCATTTAAAACTTCTTTGCACAATCGTGGATGATCAAATACAATTTTTGGAAGATGTTGTCCAGGCCACTGCAAAGAAAAACCATGAAAAGGCACTCAAAGTTGCATTGGTGAAACAATTTAATGAAGACAAAGACAAGTTGATCCACCTGAGGGATGATATCAGTCTTGCAATAGCTGAAGGGCATAAACTATTGAGCAAATTTTGCCAGCCCGATCTATTATGTGATGATGCTTTGAAGAAAAAGAGTCAACTCCAATCAGAGTTAAAACAATATATCGGCAACTTCAAATTGCCATATGATTCACAGTGTATGGGAAGATTATTCACACTCACTAGCATCAGATTGCAAAAATTGAATCAGAGATCTACAAGCGGACTCAAGATCTGCAGGAGCTCCAGTTGCTTTTATTACCAAAATTGTAGGTTCTTTAGAAGTGTTTTCTGAACATGGAGGCTATTATTGTTACACAGGAATTGAGCACCATCGATGCCATAGAGGATTTAGCTTTCCAGATGAAGACTCAAAGTGAAATTGTTGCCTCACTCCTAGATACCTGGTCAACAGACATGAAGGATTTTCTAAAAAACTTTAAATCTATTTTTGAAAAGTTTTACTCTTTATTGTCATTAGCACATACCTTGTTTTTATATGCAATATGATTTTGGTAAATTAGGGGAGTGGTAAACCCACTATGTTTTGTATTACTTTGTCATTGTTGGCAAAGAGGGAGATTGGTATTGAATTGAAAATTTTATGGGGAATGAAATTGAAGTAGTACATGCTTGTAATTTTGGCAAAGGGAGTAGTGTATATGCTTAGTGGGAGCAATTTTATTTTGGAAGCACTTAGATGTCCAAATTTTCCTAAGTGTTGCCATCAATGCCAAAGGGGGAGAGTGTTGGTATTTTGATGATGTTTAGTTGTGATTTTCATTGATGGACACACACTTATTTTATGTATGAGTTATTCTCCACTGGTAACATGTGTTGTATTGTTCACACTGGTATTATATGCCATTGGATGTATAGTCTTTGTTTGTAGAAGACTGTCAATGCTTACCGGTCAAAGCATGACCGAAGACCTCAAATGGTATGAAGATATCAAGTGGTATGAAGACATCAAGTGGTATGAAGACCTGAAGTAGAATGAGGACCCCTAGCGACAATTAATCTTTTTGATCAGAACACTATGTTCCAATTTACCAGTCTTTGTTTACCGGTAATCAGTATATTGTGTTAAACTGGTAAAATTGTAAAGTGTGATGAGTTATCATCCATTGACACTTTGGCGGTGCTTCTGTGTTGTGTAACCAAATGTGTCTAGATACTTTGAACCTAGGAAATTTTAATCCAATCTCATTGGACCAACATGAAATCAACTTCCTATTTAAGGACATCATGTCCAGGGTTTTAAAGTGTGTATGTGTGTGTGTATATTGAAGAAGCATCATGCGATAGAGATTAAACATGCAAAGGATAGAAGACTAAAGTAATGTTACAATGCAATAACATAGAGAATTCAAGGATCTAATCAAGCATTATGTGCTACTTTCTATATCATTCACTTGTCGATTACTAATCTCTTCGACAAGTCTGAAACCCTTAACCGGGTAGGCCCAATCAAGCCTATTGTAAATCCTCTAACAAGGTGGTTCACAATTGTGGATCTAAAATCCTTTAATAGGGTAGTCTTTAATAGGACTTATCTCCTAACAGAGATCTAGATTCCTAACAGGATATGTTCTGGTGAAGAACATTGTAAGGCCTTAACCGGTCTAACCTTAACCGTTCTGGTTACTATTCTACAGATAGTTGACTTGTGAGTTTTACTCACAGTGGTTTTTCCCTTTTGGGTTTCCACGTCAAAATATCTTGTGTTATGGTGATTGTGCTTCTGTGGGTGAATGCTCTAGTTTATATTTGGCTTGTTTGTGTTTTAACCAGTTTGTTGTTTAAACTATTATACCGGTCTATAGTAAAATTGCTTTAAACTTTGGTTAAGTTTTTGGGTATACTAATTCACCCCCCCTCTTAGTATTCATCATAGTATCCTTGGCATGTCAGTCATCACCAATATTTTGTATTTAAGATGATAAAAGGTTGAAGCTACCGAAGTTTTCTTTTACCAAGTATTAAAACCCAAAAACTATTTCCCTTGTGCTTCACTACTACATGAGAATTTCTGATAGACCCAAGAAAAAATAGCAAAATAACCTTCACTAGTTAATATTTCATGTGTGTATCAGAATAGCTATTCTGATCTAATAAAATTGATGTTAACACTCATATCGGTATAGTATTACTGAACATAAGGTCTTGAAAACCAATTGGGACAATTAATAAAGGCAGAACAATAATTCTTTGTAATCGGGATGGAACAGACTATCCCGATATCACTACTTCGGTGTAATTACACTGAACAAAACATATAAACGTTCATCGGAGTAACCACTAGAGGCAAAGTAGCAACATTATGTAATGTAGATAGAGCAAGCTATCCCAGTAAAGTAAAAATGTGAAAGAATGTGTTATGAACCCTTATCGGGATAACTTATGAAGTTAGAATAGCATACCAATAGGGTTCCGATTATTAAAACTATCCTGATGACAAACAAATAGAACAATATCGAGATAAGTATCTCGATTGTGAATTCATGACTGAATAAATCAATATCAGAGAAACTTATGGCAATAAAAGGACAATGGAAAAGGAATCTTTATTAGTATAACTAATGAGATCAGGATATTAAATCATGTATGATCTAGTGGCATAACTTACTCTGAAATAGGCACGATAGTGGACATCAAAATAGTCACTTAGATGGCGTTCTTTTGGCTAGAATACCTCTATCACGATAACTCACAATGAATTCAAGAGCCAAATCTTCATCGGGATGACTTGAGAAGTTGGAAGGACAATTTTTTGATATGCTGATAATGAAAGTGATACCGATAGGGATCATCCAAGATGTGTTCAGTATAGGTAGCCCGAAGATCAAAATCAAATTGATGGTTACCTATCGGTACAACCTATTCTAAAATGATGTGAAAAGGAAATAGCTATACAAAGTGCCATATTTATCCGCAACAATAAAATTGTCAGAAGGGCACCAAATTTAGAAACATCGACAGAAGGAGTTAAGTCGATGTCACGCATCATCTAAGGAATTCAAATTTTAAAAAGATTGTCCCATTGATTTACAAATTGGAACATTTATTGTTGCACGAACGACATTCTCTAAGAAACACAATCCATGAAGTTTTCGCACGAGGATTGTAGACATAGAGAAACGACATTAGCGTGGGCAGAAAGGGATATTAAAAGCAACAAGTAAGTTTTCTGAGTGTTCCCCTGAGATTTCCTCAAGAAATTAATTGAATTAACTATGAAATGGAGATTTATAGCGGTTCTAGGAAGAGGCAAAAAGGAGAAACAAGCAAGGGAAAAGGGAAAACACAAAAAACGAAGGAGACTAGTGTAGAAATCAAAGTGGAAGAGAGAAAAGCAAATCAAGATCTACTAGACCAATTGCCCAGTTCCACCCCTAAACCCAAGAGGTCTACATAATGGAAGTTGGAAGACAGATATGATGATGTAGGAGATATATACACAACCATCAGAGGCTATGAATTTTTCATGTTCCACTTCAATAAGCGTGAAGAGCCTGAGCCAATTTGCAACCCATGGAAATTGAACTTGGGAAAACTAGTTGTCCCAAATGTTTATGTTAATGTGAATCTCTTGAAACTGTTAGCTCAAAATTATGATCCCTAAAAGAGGCCAATTTGCAACAGATATGGAAAGTCTTGTTTCTTTATATCTAGAGAAGCAATCTCTAAATTTTTTGACTTGCCTGGGATTTATGATTATCCCATTATCCTTGAGAATCTATCCGAAGAATACCAGAGGTTAGATACCACATACGCAGTATGAAAATTTCTATTTCACTTGCTTAATCCTGATGCACCATTGGAAATAGGGGAAGGTCTTGCATTTCATGTAAATCTGTTAAAAAATTATTTCAAGTATACGTACTACTCGGTTGGTCAAGTTTTAGGGTTGAACACTCCAGATTTCATGAGGGTGGAATCTATGATCATTGTAGTAGACATTTAGTCCCTAAATGCCAAAGAATTTGATTATGCTACATTTGTAGTAGGGCAACTTGAGACAAGGCTTATAGCTATCCAGAGAGATCCATCCTGGATCCATTTCCCACATTACTCCTTGTTGATGCATATGGTATTTTTTTATGGACAAGAATTAGGTCTTTGGCTTAAGGAGATGAAGATAAGGTGATGTGATAATGATGACAAGCCTCAGCCACTCTAATTATGGACTTCAATATGGGACTACAGATTTGTTAGATCCAATTACATTCATTTTGAGGAATACTTTGTCAAAACTTTATATAGGTTTTATGATTCCCTTGCAATTTTGCACTCTCAAAAAATATAAAAAACATTCTTAAGGCCTATAGATTTTGGAGGACCTGAGACCTTTAAACACAACCGAGGCGATTGGTATTTCTTTTTTGATGTGACCATGATTAGAGTCTCTATCTTTGAAGGATCTCTATTATTGTTACCCAAGACAATGCCTGACAAAATATCCTATTTAGAGATCATAAGGCAGTTGGGGGTTTCCAGCCATATGCATTTAGGTTTGCATGAAAAGAAAGATTTTATGCCCAGAACCTTATGTGTTGGTGAATTTATTGTCAATGGGAGAGAGGGGTAGGAACTCACATGGAGTAAACTGGTCCAACATGATATGAAGTTGGGTGATCCTAGGAAGAACTTTGATCCTGAAGGATATATCCATTCGGCTAGAAAGAAATAGAAACTTGGTGATTATGAGCATATCCCATATATGAGGGATGATTTGATTAGAAACATGGATGAAAAGGAGGCATAATTGGCCATTGATAACCACAACAAGGAGATGGAGCAAAAGGAAAGGGAGAGGCAAACTATTAATGTGTCATACTCAGAAGATGAAGAGTCGTGAGAAGGTGATGAGGTTTCATTTGAGCAATTCTTCATGTTAGATGCAATGACAGTCCCAAAGACACTAAGAGGAGGGGGTGAATCAGTGTCTAATAGGTTAATGGAATATTTGAACTTATTTACAACTTTGTACCGGTAAACAAGAAATAGTGTAGTAAAGAGAAATAATAGAGACAACATAAATGCACACCATAACACAAGATGTTTTGGCGAGAAAACCCGGTAAGGGAAAAACCTTGGTGGGATTTGTGACCCACAATATTTACTCACTAGCCAATATGAATAAATATTACTTAAAATAGGGGCTTACACATGCAAGAAGGCCAATAGCCTAGAGCTCACTGCTCAATATAAGAGTCTCACTGACTACAAAATGGATAATTAAATCAAAGATAATGTACTGCTCAAATTAGCATCTACAATGCTTGATTCAATACAGGTTTAAGCTTTGTCAGAAACCTTAACCAAAAACCTTGCCAGTGAATGAAATTCACTCATATAACCTATATGCCTTATTACAAAATCCTTTTTTAATCTTCTACATAAATTTCTTCTATCCTATCCTATATCAAAATTGAGCTATAAGATCTCATACATATATGAGTCTTTACAATACATCATGTCGTCTTACAAATAATTAATTAAATTTACAATACAATTCATATAAGTAAAACTTTGTCTCATGTCGGCCTGAGTGCTAGTATAATTCATTGCTAGTGTAATCTAGATGTTGGTAAATGTGTCTGCCAGTGTATGATGTCTGTGTTGTCGGTGAACCTGTAGAACCTACTACCGGTTGGTTGCCATCAATGACATCAACCATTCTCATTGAGTGTAGAATGACAACACTCCAAAATGTTGATCGAGGAACAAGTATCACCTATTAGGGATCCCGATGAGGAAGTTCCAATAGAAGAAGATCCAAGGAAATTGGCTTGTAAATCTTTTATATCTGATGATAATTTCATAAAGTTTCTTGTATTCATGTTCCTTTTGTATAAAGTAAAGTGAAAATCAATTAGAGAAAGTGTTAGAGAGGTGGATACCTCTAATGACAAACAATTATCAGTTGCTCTGGATAATGAAATAGAACAGGAAATGGGCTAAATGACTCCTGAAAGAGGAAGAAAAATACTTGAAGAAGCAGGTGTCCTGAACTTTCCTGGGTGGGATATGAATTCAGCATTAGTGTTTTATAGTTTCCTTCATAATATTGATGCAAAACAGAAATTATTTTGTGAAGGTGTGACCCAAGTATACATGGGGTCATTGTACAACCCTAATAAACTATCTATGTTAATCTAGTCACTATATCCTCCAAACAAGAAACCCATAGTGATTGATACACAAAAGGCCTTCGGACATATCATGAACTTGAATGTTGGTGAAATAGACCCCATAGTTATAGCTGATTTGGGGGTGAATATTGCTAAATTGAACAAGGCTCAGATTCAATTATTGTTGAAAGAGAACAAGTCTGGTAAACTTGAAAATATCAGGATGAATAAAGAAATTGACCATCTAAAGGAAATGTTGAAACAAAAGGAACCGTAGAGATTGTTAATACAAGGTGAGAGCTCACAACCTCAAACTAAGGCTGGTAAATCGAGAGAAACTAAAAGTGAAACCATGTCAGTGATTAATCAAAAATGTTTTACTAACTTGATGACATGGATGGACAAGTACTGGGATGTATACACTAAGAATAAAACTATTATTGAGGAACATGAAAGATTGGATGAACGATTTCATGAGAGATTCAAAGATATCCAGGGAAGAGATTAAGAAGATCTTGAGGCCATGCAAAATTATGAGTGACTGATGAAAGTACATAAAGGATATTTAGAGACATTGAGATATGACGAAGCTGATTTCCTTAGTGATGGATCAAACAACATCCCACCCTTGCTTGATGAAGATGGAGATCAAAAAGAGAAGGTGGATTGGATACGGGAATGTCAACAGGTGCTCAAGGATGCACTAATGGTTGTCAAGAATGAAGATGTTGATGGGATGGTAGAACACATCAAAAGCATGGTCCTAATGGAAATAGAAGCTTGAGATATCATCCATGATTGTGACACTCAATATAATTAGATATACTTGGAACATTTGACTAGTGTACATTACATTTAACTAGGTGATTATTTTTCTTTAAGTATTTAGTTTATTTCCAAAAGACTTCTTTCAAAGGATGTAACCCTTTGATATGTTATAAAGTACTCAATGTAATAATTTGAAGGGAATTCATAAGTTTAGCAAGTTTTAAAAAGGTTTAAAGTTTCAAACAATTTGATGTTTCAAGAACAAGATTTAATTTCAAAGTAATAAAAAGAAATCAATTTCCTTATTTGCAAGTTGTGTTGTGGAATCTTTCATTTTTGAATTAGTTCTTTGTTATAATTATCCGTGGTTGATAATTGCTACTCTAACTCACTGTGTAAAGAAATTGTGTGTTGTTACATAGTTGGAATGTCAAGATACATCTGAGAATCATTTTTCCTATTGTATCTTGTTTAATTGGTCTTTCATAAGGGTAAGTGCACAAAGATGGTGGTCAAAAAGGGGGGTATAAGTGGACACTTTTTTTCTGAAATCAGGTGAACCTGAACTTGGAGGCAAAATTTGAAAGTCATCCACTCAAGATATGAAGATAATCAAAGAGAAAATATTGTAGTACTTTGAATCTAGTTTCCAAACTACTAAAAAATTTCAAAATTGGATAAGATTAAGGGGGTCAAATCCTTTGCGCATGAAAAACTGACCCTGATTTTTTCTGAAAAACATAACATAGTGTGTGACGTGCGCATCAAAAAAGCCATAGTTAGATTTAGTATTTTGAGAAATTCTTTGGCAGAAAGATAGTTAAGAGTGAGCATTAGAAGATGTGTATTTTTTTGTAATTTGTTGTTGAGTATTTTTTTTTAATGATTTTTCCAATTGAGCACATCCTGAAAATTAGGTACCTATTCGTGCACGAAGCATAAGTTGCACTAAACAAATCGAAAATACAATTTTTTTTTTTAAATTATAAAGAAGCAAGTGCCCTACAATAATATATAATTTTTTTAAAATTTGGATAAGTATATCAAAAGTTATTCAAAAAATGGTGCACCTATGTCTGTGAGAACTATGGAGACACTGGTAAAAGAAATTCAATAATAATATGTTATTGTTGTTCAAATTGAAAAAAAATGATATGGTTAGAAAGCTCAGAAGACGGGTGAAAATATGGTGGTAATTTTAGAAATACCCACTTGATTAAGTGTAAACTTGATTATGACAAAGTCGATAAACCAAGTTGATAAAATAAAACATGTCAAAAATGAGAGAAATGGAGGGAAATCAAACTTCCAAACCGTAGCTTTGTCATCCAGGCCTATTTCCAAGCCTAAACATTCAAAAACGCATACGGGGTACTTATGGTTTAAAAAGCATGTACGGGGTACTAATGGTGTAAGCAATGCGTACGCACTCTTTTTACTATAAATAACACATACACGCTTTTTTTACTATAAACAGTGCGTACGCGCTATTGTATAATATGATATTCTATATATAATATGTGTATAATATGATATTATATATATAATATGTGTATATAGATATAATATATATATATATATATTAAATATATATACACATGTAAGTGTATTGTCTCCCCCTCTCAAATGCATACAAGGTGCCTCTCTCCCTCTCTCTCTCTCTCTCTCTCTCTCTCTCTCTCTCTCTCTCTCTCTCTCTCTCTCTCCCTTCCTCCAAACCCCATCCCTCTCTCTCTCCCTCCCTCTCTCCCCTTCTCCCTTCCTCCATACCCCATCCCTCCCTCTCTCCCCTTATCCCTTCCTCCATACCCCATCCCTCTCTCTCTCGCTCTATCCCCTTCTCCCTTCCTCCATACCCCATGCCTCTTTCTCTTCTTCTCTCCCTCCCTCTCTCCATACCCCACTACAACTGTGTTTGCACTTCTATAGAAGTAAGTGAATTTATTTCTTTTCTACAACTTCCTCTTTGATTTTTATCATGTATGCTCTCCTAATAAAATTAAATGATGGATTTGTGTGTATATATTGAATAGGAGGAATAGGGTTTGAAATTAAACCACGGGCGTATTACTGTGACAAACAAGGAAACCTACAGCAATATTCTTATCAAATGTGTTTTTAATAAGTAGAGCAGATGTGGAAAATAGTGTCAACAAAGCAACATGATGAGTCAGAGTACCTGCAATATGTTTTTTAGAAGGAAACAACAGGTAGGAAGAGAAAGAGGGAGAGTAACACAGATTATGTCCTGGAGAATGATAGTGGTGGGTATGCGAGAGTTCCCATGTTGTTACACAAAGCCTGTCACCTAAATAAATTAAAGTTTTTTGTATGCATGGCAGTGGTAATATATCATGATCATCACTTGTCAAACGGCTTGGAATGGTACATACCCATGAAAGAAATCAAGTGTGTAATTCCTATAGTTACAATCAAGATTAGCCTTATAACCTTGCAAATTTAATAGCATCATATGTTTTATAACTTAGGAAATACTCTTAGGGTTAGGTCAAGCTCTTACACTTTCTTTTTAGCGAATCCTCATTGTTTGTTCGCTTGGAGTCTCATTGTATGATGTTCTATTCATAACTTTAAATTTAATATATCATTTTATTAGCCCAACATATGACCCTTTAGGTTTCATTAGAGGTTGTATTGTTTCCTAAGAGGTCATATGGTGTCTTGTGACCCCTTAAGACACCATATGACCCCTTAAGACACCATACAACCCATAACAACACCATATAGTGTCCTAAGGGGTCATATGAGTCATATGACCCCTCGGGACATCAATGACCCATAACAACACCATATGGTGTTCTAAAGGGTCATATGGTGTTCTATGACCCCTTAGGACACTATTTGGTGTCGTTATAGGTCCTATGGTGTGCTATGGGATAATATAGTGTCATATGACCCCTTAGGACACCCTACACCCTATGACCCCTTAGATATTGTTAGGGGTCATATTGTGTTCTAAGGGTCATATTGTGTCCTGAATTCGATATCTCTTCCTCTCCCTCCCTCCTCCTTCTTCTCTCCCTCTCCCTCTCTCTCTCTCTCTCTCTCTCTCTCTCTCTCTCCCCTTCTCCCTTCCTCCATACCCCATCCCTCTTTCTCTTCTCTCCCTTTCTCTTTCTCTTCTTCTATAATTCCTATAGTCACAATCGAGATCAGTCATATGGTGTCTTGTGACCCCTTAAGACACCATATGACCCCTTAAGACACCATAGAACCCATAACAACACCATATGGTGTCCTAGGAGTCATAGGATGCCCTATGACCCCTCGGGACACCAATGACCCATAACAACACCATATGGTGTTCTAAAGGGTCCTATGGTGTTCTATGACCCCTTAGGATAGCATTTGGTATTGTTATAGGTCCTATGGTGTGCTAAGAGATAATATAGTGTCATATGACCCCTTCGGACACTCTATGACCCCTTAGATGTTGTTAGGGGTCATATTGTGTTCTAAGGGTCATATTGTGTCCTAGATTTGATATCTCTTCCTCTCCCTCCCCCTCCTTCTCTATCTATCTCTCTCTCTCTCTCTCTCTCTCTCTCCCTCCCTCCATACCCCATCCCTCCCTCTCTCGCTCTCTCCCCTTCTCTCTTCCTCCATACACCATCCCTCTTTCTCTTCTTCTCTCCCTCCCTCTTTCTCTTCTTCTATAATTCCTATAGTCACAATCGAGATCAGTCATATGTTGTCATGTTTCCTTTCTCTCTCCCTCTCCCTCCTTCCCCCCCTCTCTCTCTCTCTCTCTCTCTCTCCCTCCCTCCCCCCATCTCTCTCTCCCTCTCTCCTCTCCCTCCTTCCCTCCTCTCTCCCTCCACCCTACTCTCCCTCTCCCTTCCTCCATACCCCTTCTTCTCTCTGACCCTCCCCCTATTCTCTCCCTCTCTCCCTCCTTCTACCTCTCTCCCTCTCTCTACCTTCCCTCCCCATCTGTCTCGCTCTCCCTCTCTCTCCCTCTCTCTCTCCCTCCTTCCCTCTCTCTCCCTCCCTCTCCCTCTCTCCCTCTCCCCCTCTCCCTCCTTCCCTCCTCTTTCCCTCCACCCTACTCTCCCTCTCCCTTCCTCCATACCCCTTCTTCTCTCCCACCCTCCCCCCTCTTCTCTTCATCTCTCCCTCCCTCTCCCTCTCTCCATCTCTCTACCTTCCCTCCCCCCTCTCTCTCTCTCTCCCTCTCTCTCCCTCTTCATCTCCCTCCTTCCCTCTCTCTCTCCCTCTCCCTCTCTCCCTCTCCCCTCTCCCTCCTTCCCTCCTCTCTCCCTCCACCCTACTTTCCCTCTCCCTTCCTCCATACCCCCTCTTCTCTCCCTCTCTCCCTTCCTCTACCTCTCTCCCTCTCTCTACCTTCCATCCCTCCTCTCTCTCTCCCTATCTCTCTCCCTCTCCCTCCTCCCCTCTCTCTCTCCCTCTCTCTCTCTCTCTCTCTCTCTCTCTCTCTCTCTCTCTCTCTCTCTCTCTCTCTCTCTCTCTCTCTCTCTTCCTCCCCCTCCCCATCCCTCCCTCCTCTCCTCTCCCTCCTTCCATCCCCCCTACTTTCCCTCTCCCTTCCTCCATACCCCTTCTTCTCTCCCACCCTCCCCCCTCTTCTCTCCCTCTCTCCCTCCCTCCTTCCCTTCCGCCCCCCCTCCTCTCTCCCTCCCCCCTACTCTCCCCCCTCTCTCACTCTCTCTCTCTCTCTCTCTCTCTCTCTCTCTCTCTCTCTCTCTCTCTCTCTCTCTCTCTCTCTCCCTTTTCATTCACATCTTTTCTACTACCAATAGCACATACAGGGTACTGAAACTATTAGTTCACTGCCCTGCCATAACTTTTTTAAGGCAAAGGAGCGTGTACGTGGTACTTATTACTTGCAAGCGCATACAAGGTACTAATCCCATTATTTGCTACCCTATGATAACATTTTTTAGGCTTAGGAGCGCATACGCATTATTAGTCTAGAATGAGAAAAAAAATACCGTTGGGCTTGCCAACATTTTATGGACTAATAGCGCGTACGCGGTACATAGACATAGTTTTAGTTGCCTAAGAGCCTCAACGACCTCAAAAGAAATGTTTGAGGTTCGTGAAGGCCCCACTGGAACTGTGTCTGTACTTCTATCACTGTTTTATACATAGAAGTAAGTGAATTTTTTGTTTTTGCATGATTTCAAATGATTGCATTTTTGTTCTTATTAGTTTTGTCAATAGTATTGTGATTGTTTAATAGTTTGATTCCAAAAAATAGTGATAAGATGCATATTTATGGTTATTTGTTTGTTTATGAATATTTGTTTACATATATATGTAATATGATTCTATTTAGGACAACCGATATCAACCATGGGAAAGAACAAGCAATGAACGATGGAACAACGAGAGGCTCAAAAGGAAAGACAAAGGCAGTGTATGAAGGAATCGAATGACATAAGAACAATGGGAGAAGAAGGTATGTCATCCTCAACATCTCAATTCAATTTACCAAACAAATATAATGCACCTAATGCAATTGAAGAAGAGACATTTGATTTACCATATGAACCTAATGCAATTGAATAAGATACATCATTAAATAATCAATTAAATGGTGAACATATTGCACCTTCTCTACTTGATGAATTGAATGTACATAATGCACCGATGTTAACACCTCCTAGAATCATTTATAGGAAACCAAAGTATCTAATTGACATTGATGAGAATATATTAAAGCCAATGGCCAATAAAATGAAGGAACGAACTTGTAGGAGAATGGTTAAAATAATATGGCAAAACTATTTTGAAAACTTAAATCAAACCACAAGATGTCAATTAATTGTTCAAATGATTAAAAATTTGTATTTTAGAGAGACAATGAAAATTCTAGGCCTAAGATCATCTGAAAGTAACAATGAAAGAACTATTGTGAGAAATCTATTTGATGCATATCAAGCTATTGGTTCAAAATCATGTACTAAAGATTCTAATGCTACTTGATGTGTCATTACATCAACCATAACGAGCAAGAAAATAAAAAAAGATCATTTGATAAGTAAAACAAGTAAGCCATTAAATGTTAGTAGAACAACATTAAGTAAAGCATTAAAGAGGTGGGAAAAAATAGAGGAACCTAACAATAATTCTCTTTGGGCATTCTCGGGTAGACTACCAAGCAAAGACAAGGTTGTTGTTGATGCACTAAAAACATTAATTTAAAATTTTTGGCATGACAACACAAGAGTTTTTCCCAACCAAAGAGATGTTGTTAGAAGGCAAATTGGGTCTACAAATCGTGAGCCACATGCCAAACACTATTTGGATATGACTCAAACTAAATTTTATGAAAGATTCCTTCAAAAGTTTACTCAAATAAGAATTTCTCAAAGATTTTTTGAAATGGCAAAACCTTTTTATATTAAGATTAATCGTGTATGCACCACGTGTTGTTGTAGGATGCATATTGAATTTTCTATGCATTATGCTATTTTTCGTCATATTTGTTCTACTTTGCACACTAACGATGTTTTGCAGGAATGTAATATACAAGCACCTCCTAAGTCGGTAAGAGAATTTATTTCAAGTGTGCTATGTAATAGACATGATCGTTGGATTTATTATAAGATGTCTTGTTTGTAAGGTTCTTGTGCCATATGTGGTGGTTTACACTGTCTACCAAGATGCATACATTTGGAGAGCACACATGAAATTGGTACAAAACTAGTTTCTTTTAGAAAATACAAGATAGTCACATATGGAGTTAAAGATGGAAAAGATTTGAAGAGATGTGAGCTAGTGAAAAATGATATATGTGTAGCTCAATTTATGAAAATGTTTAAAGAGAAACTAGTTTATGAGTACATAATGCATACACATAGAGCTCGATGGTTAGATGAGCAATTCAAGTTATGTAAGGACACATTTCCTCTTGGTACCATTGTCTCTATCATTTATTTATCTGAAAATTATACAATACAACCTCAAAATGAAGTGCAATCCATGTATTATCACTCTACACAATTTTCTATTTTTGTCAACATAGCATTCATGCATGCAGATGATAGCACAGAGGAGGATAGAAAGGTTGTAAGAGAGCATCACTTCTACATAAGTGATGATAATACTCATTCATTGGAGTTTGTACAAGGATGCTTTAAATTTTTCTATGATAGTTTAAGGGAAAGGAACATACGATACAACCAACACTTAATATGGTCATATAATTGCACCGCACAATTCAAGAATGCAAGGATGTTTTATTGGTTGACAAGGATGCATATGACAAGTGGTGTACAACATTTTTGGAATTTCACTGAGGTTGGACATGGTAAGGCAGAGAACGATGGTGTAGGAGCATGTGTGAAAAGAGCCCTAGCTAGGGAAGAATTGAAGTACGAAGGTGGTGTTGAGTTGATAGATGCAGAAACAATTGTGTGATGGTGTAAGTCTACGATGGGTTTAGGTAATCTAGGTACGTCAATGGTTCGTAGATATTTTTGGTTGATCATTGAATCTAACATTGAAAACTATCTATATTGTTGTATAGTTGTAGGATCGAGTGACATGCACTCATTTATGAGTTCAAATTCAAGTTCACTGGTAATTTATATGAGACTGAGGGTATGTTTTTGCTCTTCATGCATGTATTGTTTGTGGGAAGAATGTGAATCACAAGAGTGGGTTGACAAATGGTCTTGTAGACCGTTGGTTCCCATTGATTCATATCAAATTCCCAAAGCACTACAATTGAGCCAGATGGAGACATTAGTGGATTTTGACCATGTATCCGACCTAGTGGATTCAGGTGATTTTTTGAGTTAATTTTTTTGCAAGTATTCTTTTTGGTTCATTTTGTTGTACATCATACTTTATTTTTGGTATTAATTAACACTTTATAAAATGCAGGTCATGTGTATGCAGTTGTTGTAGAAGAGAACAATGAAGAAGGAACAAATTACTATTTGTGTCATTATGTTGAGCCAAAAAGAAAATTGACAACCACAATAATTGATGGAGAGGGTATTGAGTACCCAATAGGGTCTGTTGTCATGACAGGAAAATGGCTTCGGAGATACCCTATCAAGAATTCTGATGTTTGGTTGTTCGAGGACTTTGAAACACACAAAATATTCTTCATTTCTCTAACCTTATTGTTGTAACAAATATTCATTTAATTAAGTATCGTGGTAGACCTCATAACAATATTTTATGGAAAGTTTGTGAATATGACCACGAGGCAATACTTGACACAATACAGGTTAGAGTCGATCCTGAAGACTCACTTAATTGATTCTACAGTTCAGAGTAGAATGATTTTGACAATTTTGTTCAAATGGTCGACGAATTGTTCTATATTCATTTTTTGTATATATAAATGCCCATGAGCTGATTTTTACATTTTTAGGGGCATAATTTTGTATATTTAAATGGAAATGAGCTGATTTGTACATATGTACATGCCAAAGTTTGTATATTAAAGTGGCGATGAGCTGAATCGCACATATTGTAATGCCAAATTTTGTATAAAAGCCCATGATATGATTTGTATATTAAAATGGCGATGAGTTGAATCGCACATACTGTAATGCCAAATTCTAGCCAATCTGGCAACTTTGCATTGCATGCAACTGTCAGTTTTTGCAGCAAGCGAAAAAATGCTACAATTGAAAATGGCTCTGAGTCATCAAAAACCGAGATAGGCCATTGTAGAGGAGCCTCACGCGACCCCACAAGTTCAAACGGATCGACCATATGTGTCCTGGTTTGAAGAAATAGTCTATCAAATTTTGATAATTATTTGGACTTAGGGCACTTGAGAGATCACCCCGGTACGGTATGACTCTCGACGTTTCGATGCTTTGGGATGCATGACAGGGGCATGCCTAGCATAAACCTTCCCACCTAGATGTGCTCATGAGGTCGGTTTGTTCACACGACGAACCAAATCAATTCTAGCCAATCTTGCAACTTTGCATTGCATGCAACTGACATACATGTGCCTGAGATGCTTCTCCAATGGACTGAGGATGGCTCAACATCGATGTAGAAACTATTGCTATTACATATACAAAATATTTTCAAAGATTAAATATAATTAATATAGTGATAACTATTGAAGGTTAAAAACGATTAATTTTACATATCAAACAAAAGTGTAATGGATCCTGAGATGCTTCTCCAGTGCATGGAGGAGGGTTCGCCATTGATGAAATAGGTATGGATATTTCCTGTATGAAAAAATTATAAGATTATAATATATCACAAGTTCACATGTACGCGTGCATATAATCATGAAATCAAGAAAATAAAGTAGAGATACATACCTTCACCCTCTCTTGATCCATGGGTGAATCAGGTGCATTCAACAAATCCACATAGCTCAATGACTGTTGTACATGTAAAATAGACAAAAAACACTAATCAATCTACAAACCCAACTAATACTTGATTTCAACATTTTCAAACAATTGTACAACTAAAAATGTGTTCAATTACCTTCTTCCCATGTTTTGGCGTCTTCAAGGAATTCTTTTTCTTAAGACGAGCCCTAGACGCAGAGGGGGTAACCTAAAAAAACAAAATTAACATGAGATATTAGTACTGATAATAAATTAAACATAATTTTAAAAATCTAAAATGAAATGACTTGCATATTCCATCAAAACAATACATAAAAAGGGTTGTACAAAATATGATACCGTATATCCTTGTAGGCCAAAATCGATCACTGAGAGTGTGATGTCATCAATCTGGGATACCGCTGCTGCATCCTGAAATGCATATTATTTGTCTCAATTTAAATCGATGTATAAATGAAAATTCATTTATGTAATTACAAATTTAAAGTGACTGATAAATAAAATGTTATGAATTCAAATCAACACACCTGTGTCTGTCTCTCATGGGCAAACACCATGTCCATCAACTCATCTATCAGTGCGAAATCCTCAGTCGTGCGGGCCTGACATCTACTCCCGCAAATCATGCATAGATGAGATGAGGATCCATCTGCACCAGGTACATCATATATCCCCGAGCAACTGACACGCATATGCTGGATGGGCTCTTTTTCGCCACCTAATGGCTCATCATCCAATATAATAAGGTGTGCTAATGACATCCCATGCTAGATGATGGCACCAGCCAATGTTGTGGCCACCTAAAGAGTCTGTAGCTCCATCGACTCTTTCAGCTCTACTGGGACAACCTGATGCACCTTGGGTTTGGGTGCTAGGGGGCGACGACTCTCCACGGGTAATTGCCCACGGACTCCAAGTCTATCTTGGGTAGAGCCACCACCTCTACCATGGAACTCTTTCATGTCAAAATAGTGTGGGTACACATTGAGCACAAACTCACAATATACTTTTCTCAAAAAATATAACAGCACCTCATAATTATTACAAGGTGGATCATCAAAGACCATCCACCACCTCTACCAAAAATGATTCTTCATCTGCACATTGGTACACCAATGTATGGGAAACCTCTTTGCATTAAGAGATAATGACTGACCAGTTTTGGGATCAACAAAAAGAGCACATATTTGTTCTTTGGTAATATTTTTGTTTTTTACTCCATCGTATGATAGCCCATCAACATAGAATTGACGAAACCTATCCCTAAACTTTCCCCATTTGGTAATTTGTGTGGAAACAACTATGGCACCACTAGCTAATGTTTCTAGGCTAGTGGCGAGGGATTGATGATGCTCAAGTTCAGGAGTTTTCAATTTAACAATCAATCTATTGATTTTAGATGTATTTTGTCCTAACTGATTAATTAATTGCTCCCGTGTTTCGGGTGTGCGGTCAAAAGGAGGAATTGGGGGTTGTTCTTGTGTGTTTTTAGGAGGTACATTTGGTTGTTCATGTGGGTTTTTAAGAGGTGCATTTGGTTGTTCTTGTGGGTTTTCAGGAGGTGCATTTGGTTGTTCTTCTTGTGGATTAGAAGAATCGAGTTTTTGAAACAAAAAATGAAAAAACCTAATCAAAATTAATGAAATTAAATTCAAAATGTAAAACAAATTGAACAAACGGTAAAGAAAGATAAAAATAAACAAAAACTAACCTTGATCCATATCTTGGAGGACAAATCTAGCACCCTGTTCATGGTTTAGGAGAGGAAATGAAAAAGAACAAAGTAAAAACACGCTATTCACGGGTAAGTGAGACCCATTTTTTTTTTAACTTTTTTTAATAGGAACCTCATACGCGGTTATATTTGGATTATTAGCGTGTACACACTCATTTTCCTATGAGCAGCATGTACGCGCTCATTTTCCTAGATGTAGCGCATACACGCTCATTTTCCTAAAAGCAGAGCGTACGCGCTACCTTCTCTAGGCTCGGGAAGAACAAACCTAAGCGCATAGATAGGAATTTCAAATTTTAGAACCGCGTACGCACTGCTTGTTTTTCCATGTTTTTTTGGGTGGTGTCCACTTTTCTGACCACCATCTTTGTACACATACCCATAAGGAAGGTTAAAAATCAATGAAACTAATTGTGAAGAACATCATACAATTATATAGCATTGGAGGCTGGGTATTTGACATATCTATCCAAGAGAGGATTTAAAAATTGTCTTTTAGAGTTATACATAAGGTTTGCAAGTGAATGACTCTATTGCCCAAAAGAAATATGACACTGGTTAAGTTACACATTAAATTCAATTCAAGATCAATCAAAATATTTTTCAGTTTTTCTTATGAGATATAAGTAGGATTCCGAGTAGAAATAGTTAAAGGAAGTACAGTAGGAATTGAATTAAAGTATCAGTTAAAAGAAGATAACCAAGAAAGTAGGAGAAATCAGATAGTCAGAATAGTAAAATTATTTATCCCAAAGGTACATGCCACTTTGAGATAAAATTAGAAGTAGAAGATACAGCATGAAATTTGCTATAAAAGGAACCAAGTAAGAAAACAAATTGGTGAGTAGGTACACCCTCCTAGGTTCTATAAAGCCTGAAGTGAGGGTGTTAGTAACCTTGAAAGGTTCACTCTATTAGTTGGCCAAATCAATTGGAAGATCTGATCATTAAGCAAGGCATACTCATAGAATTTTCCAATCTGTTGATTTGAGAACCAACGGGTTCAAGGAAATTAGAGTCAGGGTTAAATTGAGATTATAAAACCACTAAATTAAACTTAATTAACCATTACATTAGGGAGGAGAGGAATCTAATAGATCTAGCCTTGCAAAACCAAGATTTTGATCAGATTCCTAGATACTCTTGATAGAGGTTTCCCCTCATTAAATTGAATTGATTTTATTGTTGACAATTAGGGTAAAATAGGTGATTACTAAAGTATTTGGGCAGAAGTAGTGAGTTATAGTCATCATATGGAGACACCAACCTGGATTTACAAAAAATAAGATGTCACAAATCTATTCCCAAAAGTTTGTCCTAATTATTTGGGACCAAGTAGCATCAATTCACAATGGTGCTCCAAATTTCTCATCATTGAAAGGTGAACTTGTTCATCTTTATGAATTATGTCAATCCTACTAAATGCAGCTCTATACCTATCTCCTACACATAGAAATAAAGGAGAAATTGTTGGGAATAGGGTTTTTCCTCAATCAAACCCCGGTTTAGGAATTAGCGTTAAATGAAATAATGTAAACATTAAAATAAATGTTGAATGGATATACCTCATATTTTCAATTGTTGATGATGATGCTTTGCTCTTTGGATGTACTAAAAAATGTTGTATGTAAAGGCATGAACATGACAAAAACCTAATCACACACACTTGCTTGCATGATAATTGACATGACTTTACTCCACAATGGTTGATGATGAATATGTAGCCTTGAAAATATGTAAAAATGCTTGATGAATGCTTCATGAATGCATAGATATTAGATTGCTATATTTCTAGATGAAAATAGTTTGAAATGTCTTTATATAGGGATTCCTAGGTAAATTATTGATTAGGTCAACCTCCAATGGTCATGCAGACCCACAAGGATCAAATCTTGTACCAATGAGATATAGCCCCTACCCTATTTAAAATTGGGGCCTAATTAAGCGGGACCACAATATTTTGGGGCACCATAGTCTATACCAAGGTGCTCCATGCCCTGGTCCCACCACAATTAGAACCAAAACGATGTTAAAATGGGGTGGGTATCACACTCTAGTTGTGTTTTTCTAGGTGACCCATGAGAAGAAAAGAAAGAGAGGACACAAATATCACATTCTAGTTGTGCTTTTCTAGGCTCCATGTTTGGGAGGATGGTAGAAATAGTATACTTATGTTTTTCTAGTTCCACTCATCTTGTTATCTATGCAACTGTTTGGGTTTAGGTGTTAAGAATCATGTATAATATTTTGTTTTCTCGTGTTTAAAGGATGCAACAACCTATGTAAGACATACAATGAAAATGCAAATACATGACTTGTATCAAAAACATCTTTTGTAAAAGTTTGTTTGCTCTGGTTTCAAGAATGTATAACCCCATGTAAGACAAATATATTCCTGGTTTCAAGGACATTTCGTGTAAGAGTTTGTTTTCTTTGGTTTTGAGAATGTGCACCCCATATAAGACGTATATAAATACTGCATCTAGTTTTAGGCATGAACCATCTCATGTAATATTTTATTTGCTCAGGTTTCAAGAATGAACACCACGTTTAAGACATGCAAAAATATAGCACAAATAGGGTGATATGTATGTCCCCCCCTACTTAAGATGTCAACATAGCCCTATTTTTTTGTCTTAAGGAAGATAGAAACAAGGACACACACCTTCAACACCACTTGGAGATCATATCCTTGTAGGAAACAATTTTGATAAATCCAAGCTAAAGAGGCAATACTCTTACAAGCAAGGATAAGATAGTTGAAACAGAGACATCTTGCAACAAGTGTAAAGGGAATCCTTGGAGGAGAAGAGATCTTTTCTCCAAATATATTTACCCTCAAGAGGATATTTTGAACAAATATAACATCTTCTACCAAAGGAAGGGAAGGAGACAAAGAATGCCTACCTTCCTCCTATGGCTAGGTGAAAGGGATTCTTGGTGAAGGATGACACACTTTTAACCCAAAGTGCGGGATTTGTTTATAATAGATATACATTGCCAAGTGTAAAAGAGGTTTTAGTAAAGGATACACACCTCTTGCATAAGAGAGAATCCTTGAGTACACAACAAATTCACACAAGGAATGACATCAAATCATAAGTAAACAACACTCAACATTGGAAAAGTGGGTCATTAGAAAGGATAGGAGAGATAAATTCCCCCCAAATGTAGGGATAATGAGAAGAATTACACACTCTTTGAGGAGAGATTAGACATAATAAAATGCACAATGTACTCACATGAAGGAATATTCAATGCAAGAAAAGATATCAAGATATGCAAAATGCAACTCTAAAGAAGAGGTAATCTTCAAAGAAGGCTAGATTAAGATGAGGGATCACACACCCCCTTAAGGAGAAATTATTAATGAGAGATGCAAGAAACAATAGACATCTTGAGTTATGAAAAAAACGCAACCCCTAAAGTAAACAATGAAGTTATAGATAGAGACAAAAGAGAGTATAATATTATTTCCTCTCAATCATAGAGTCAAGAATGAATTATGTTGTTGTCCCAAGATTATTGTAATTGAAAAAGCATCGCCTTTTATGCCAAAGAGCCCCCAATGAGGTTAAATACTATTTGTAGACACTTAAATTAATTATTTTAATTCATTTAACTCTCCCACATAACTAATTTATTTAATTATGTTAATCCTTATCCTTCTCAATATTAATTAAATTTAATCTAATTAATGTTGTCACTATAGTCCAATGATTGATTTATTTAATAAATCAAATTTCCTTTCTTCTTCTAAGGAAATAAAAATTAATTCTTCCTAATTCCCCACTTTTAATTAATTAATCTTAATTAATTAATTAATCCTTGTGATTCCTACAAATCACCTTTTTCTAATCCATCATCAGTCTAATTAATTCTTCTAGAAACTCTCTTTATCTTGTTGACATTATACACTCAGATGAGAATGGTTGATGTTGTCATTGATGGCAACCAACTGGTAACAAGGCTCAACAAGGTTTCACAGGTTCTACCGGTAACAGACTCCACCTACCGACACCAACAGTCACTACAAGGGTTATTTACACCAGCAACAAATTATACCGGTAGTCCAAGCCGACTTGGAAATAATATTGTTTATGCGAAATGTATAGTAATGTAATATTATATTTGTATGGCCAACAAGATGTATTGTAAAGACTCATATATGTATGAGATCTTGTAGGTTATTTGTAATGTAAGTAAGTAAGTAAGCATGTAGGTATGCATGTAAGCGGTATATGAGAGCAAATAATTATATATGCATGTTGATGTGTTTATCTTGAGAGTGAATAAGAGCAGAGAAGAGCGAAGACTATTCTGTGTAAGCAAAATCATTCACCAGCAAGGTTTTGGCAGAGGTATCAGACAAGGCTTAAACTGGTACTAAATCCAACATTGCAGATGCTATTTTAAAGCAATACATTGTTATTGGATTTAACCATCCAATTGTAGTCAGTGGGACTCCATTTTTGTTGAGCAGTGAGCTCTTGGTAGTTGGCCTTCCTGCATGTGCAGTCCCCTATTGTACTAAGTAATATTTATTCATATTGGCTAGTGAGTAAATATTGTGGGTCACAAATCCCACTGAGGTTTTTCCCTTATCGGGTTTCCTCACAAAAAATATTTGTGTTGTGGTGTGGATTGACGCTCATTCTTTTGTTTCTCTTTATTGCATTATTATTTGCTTTCTGCTATATTAGTTTGGGTTGTAAAGTTGCAAATAAGTTTAAATCTTCCATCCACAGGTTAGAAACTGATTCACCCCCCTTCTCAGTGTCTTTGGGACTAACCAAGTATCTAACAATTGGTATCAGAGCCTCGTCCTCTATTTGCAGAAGCCTAACAACTTGAGGAAGATTTTAAAACTGATACCGATGGAAGGTTTGAGACAACAGTTGGAAGGAGCTCTTGAAGATTTTGATGCAGAAAAATTGAAGAATATCAATCTGGAAGATGAACTCAGATCTGCTTGGGAATTCATCAAAGCACTTCAAGAAAACTTAGTCATAGAAAAGAATTACATGTGCAACTGCAAAACCAAGATGATGAAGAAAATGAAACTATCAAAGATATTGCAGAGAAACTAAGACAAGAGAATAGTAACATAAGGAATGAGATGCAAGATTTAACCATGAGACTATGTAAGGATATTGAAGATAGAAAGAGGAATCAGGAAGATTTGCCTAGAAGACTTAATGAAAGATCAGATGAATCTCTAAGGCTTAGTTATGAAAATTATATGCTTAAAATAGATTTGATTCACATGCAACATGATAAAGAGGAACTTATGAGACAAGTTAATATTTTGGAAAGTGAGTTGGTCACTGCAAATGAATACAAAGACAAATTCAAGAAGAGTTCAAACAAGCCTGATGATATGCTGAAAAGTCAAAAACCTAATGGAGAAATAGTTGGACTTGGATTTGAACATGCAGAAAGTTTTGGAACTACAAACAATCATGATCAGAGCAAACTGGTAAGGCAACCTCATGCTTATAAATTCAATGGAAAATTCTCTAATTGCAACAAATTTGGTCATAGAGTAAATCAATGCAGATTTAGGAATAATCAGAATACAAACTTACCCACTGGTCAATGTTCCAAATGCAATAAAAATGGTCACAACTCAGACAATTGTAGAATGAATGTGAAATGCTATATCTGTGGCAGATTTGGACATCTATCTAATCAATGCAGAACTCGAATTGGTCAAGGTTATGGAAAAGCTATTCAAAGAAACAAAGTAATCTGTTATGCATGCAACAAGATTGGGCATATTGCAAGATTTTGTAAAAGTAAGATTATACTAGAGAACAACAAATGATCTAATGGAAAAGGCAAAGAAAAGGTGAATGAAATCAAGCAAGAATTGACTACACAATGGGTCAAGAAGAGAGATTAGGGGAATGATGAATCTATCTCTGCACCGGTAGAATAGAGCAATCCTGCACCGGTGGGAGATTCTTCATCTAACTAATGAATAATCCTTAGGGGTAAGGCAATTAATTGAAGATCATGCATTTACCCTTAGTTGGTGGTAAGAAGTCATAGTTCTTATTTATCGACACATATGTTGAGTATTCACTTCATCGACGAAGCATTTATTGCAGTTGTAAGTTAACTTTTTGGTTATAAAGCACTTGAATTTCTCATTTTGACTCACCAAGCATTCAAGCATTTGAAGAGCGTGAAAGCTGAGCACCGTCATTCTAGAGGCGAAATAGCAAAGGTTTTTCAGGGCATCCAAGGTTTTCACTTGCATTCGACAATAAAAGGTATTTATCTGACGAAAATGTTTCTTCATCCTCTATTTCTGAATTCATTGCAAACCCTACTATTGTGGAAAATTTCAAGTGTCCTAGACCTAGCTTCAAGATAATCCCTAAGATAGAAAAGTTGGATGACTACATTGGTGCATTTTTGAAAATTTTGAAGGGAGTCGCATTTGTTGAAGACCCTAGGGCATACATTCACTATAACATTGAATATTTAGGGTTCGAGGATTTAAAGAACACATTCATGAATGTTATCACTGACAAACAAGGTATAGTCAAATCAGAACACAAGGTTGTTGAAGATTTGGGGTTCATTGACATCCTTCACATGCTTGAATTTTAAGATGAGATTGTTTGTTATGTTCTTAGTAGAGTTCACGGTGATTTTTTGTGGCTAGACTCAATTTTCAAAATCACTAAGGAAGCAATTAAGGTTGTTACTGGTTTACCTTCTACCAGCACTAGGCTTGATAAGAAAAATAAAATTCCAAACAAAGAGGTTATGAACTTAACCGATGCAACATCATATAACAAATCTCTTAGGGTTAGCGATATAACCGATAACAATGTTAACTATGCAAGTATGGTTATTGGATACAAAATTGCTCATACTAATAGGCTGAATTTTGTTTCAAGTTTATGCATTCATAGTGCCTATGAGATGATTATGAATAATGCTAAAATTGACATCTGTGAATGGCTGAAAGATGATCTGTTAGAAAATTTGGATAAAATTAAAGGTGATAAGAAGGGAACATTCAAGTTTGGGAGTTTGATTGTATG
The DNA here is from genome assembly GCF_030272615.1 of Cryptomeria japonica. NCBI lineage: Eukaryota > Viridiplantae > Streptophyta > Pinopsida > Cupressales > Cupressaceae > Cryptomeria > Cryptomeria japonica. Next base: position 108,229,272 of record NC_081405.1, on the reverse strand, counting down.
CTTAATGTTATATTTCTCAAAAGAGATTCCCGGTATTGGACACAAGGACTTTGCCTATAATATTTATGTTGGAAAACAGATTAAGGAGGCAATTACCGACATAGGTTCAGATGGTGACAAATAGGTAAAATAATACTTCAAGGACTTTCAAGCTAAAATGAGGCAAAGGGAAAGGATTCCCCAAAGTATTTTAGACAAATATGACAAACAGATATGCTTTGTGATTAAAAGATATGAAGTATGGATGGAGGTAGTAGACCTAGAACTATCTGGATAACAGAGATGGGTTATGAAGTGGACTCACACATCTTGGAATATTATGCCAAGATACTCCTAGATGCTCCACCGGAACCGACAAAAAAGATCTTTGGTAATGTTGAAACTATAGAGAGTGATGTTACTATGCAGAAGCAGAGGAAGAAAAGAGACAAATTAATAAACGATGCTTCAAAGTTAGTTGAAGTTATTAAAAAGGGATTGTTGAAACTTGATTCAATGAAAGGTGTTGTTGAACAAGAAAGAAAATCAGAACATCAAGTGGTACCACATATTTCTCATGTGGCTACCTCATCTGATTTTGACAATGACAAGGTTGCTGAATTCAAAAGGGTGGAAAGGAAGAAAAGAAAACCCTCACTAGCCCCTGCTCCATCACCAAAGAAAATAAGGACACTTAGAAAGAAACAACAAGCTATGAGAGAGCCTAGTGGTCAGAAGAAGAAAGTCACACCAAAGAAGCAACTGGAACAAAAGGAACCTGACACTCTTTCACTGGAAGAACTGATAAATGAAATAACTCAGGAAGGAAATCTCGGTAATGTTAGTAAGTTCTATCATTCTTTTATTGATTTTGATAAGGATACCATTGAGGAGAACATTTTTTTATATCTGGATATATATAAGAGGGTTTTTATTGAGGTTATAGGTGTTCTTCCTAATGACCTATACTTGAGACTCAAAGAAAAGAGAATGTCCATTATGGAGTTAGATAAGAAACTGAAGGTTGAGGGTTTGTTAGCAGTTCATCCTATTAAGTCTAAACAAGAAATAGATGATTTAATATCTGAAGCTAACAGGATTGTTTTTTGTGATTGGTCACCGACAAGTTAGTCTTATGGCCAAAAGAGTAAAAGAGATTAAAGATGAAACAATAGATAAGTGGGATTTATTCTTTGTTTAGAAGGAGAAAAGGGAGGAGAAAAATGGACAGAAAGTTGATAAATCATTTACTAAAGTATATCAGAAAGCAGATAAGGGTAAGAGTAAGGTTGGCAATGTACCTGACATCACAATTAAGGACAACTTACCACCATCGGCATAGGATACTCCACCGTTAATACCAGAGGTACCGAAAAAATGCAAAATGAGCCTGAAAAGATATCAGAGGAAGTGAAAGAAGATGATATTGAACCTGAGTCAAACATTCTATTCACAATGAATGCTGATAGTCAGGACATCAATATTGTAATGGATAGGGAAATTGCAGAGGAAAAGAAATCTCAAGCTATAAATGTTGAGATCTCTAAATCACCAATCAAGACTTTTGACACTTAGGAAAATATTGAGATACTGGTAGAAGCAAAAAAAGAACTAGAACAGACACAATCTGACCGATAGAGAATAAGAATAAGAATAAGAGTGAAAATAAGGAAGAGAAAGTGGATGAAGAAGAGGTTAAGGTAACTGAACAGGTATCTGGAGAAGAAAAGAAAATTATTGCAGAACCTAGCACTCCTCCCAAACTTCTACTATGGATTACAGACCGACAAATGTCACTGATGTCTTATTAGATTCCATAAAGAAGATAACAAAATGCAAGGCCTTAGCATTTAAGGCTATTTATGACTCTTTACCAATTTTGCAGATGATTGCACTAGCGTGCAAGGTTGATCACATTGTTGGGTCTATAGGTAAACTAGACACATTGTCCAAATTCATTTCTTCTAACATTCAAACTATAGATAAGATACATGAGGAGACCATCCAGGAAAGAGTTAATAAGGAGAAGGATGAATTCTTTGACAAAACAATAAAGGATTGTACTGAACAGATTGATTCATTGTTACTGGCATTGATTTCCACCATTTTGGAATACAAGGAATTATATCGAGAAGCTTGAAAACCTAACCATCTAACATAAGATATTGATGAGCAAATAAGGAAAACACAGAAAGAGATTGATGACATTGCTGACAATATGATTGGTTCTTCAAAACTCACATCAGTTTTGGATCAAGAGATGGCTATTTATGAAGAGAAGATTGAGAAATTGGAAAGAGAGAAAGCAAGGTTGAAGATGAAAACCTAGGAGTTAAAGAAAAAACTTGGTCCTAGATTGGATAATTTGTTAACACACTAGAATGAGATATCTAAGGCAACTATTCAAGGGGATAGATCACTGGAGCAATAGATGCATTATCTCACTAGGATGATCCGACAGACAAAGACTGTAATTGCTGACAGTACAAAGTTTTTGCAAAGTCTTAACTTGGTTTTGGTAGATATTTTTAAAATTGTACATAATCGGCTACAGGTTTCTAAGTAATTTTTGAATTTTTGATACTTTTTGACATCCTTTGTCATTGATGTCAAAGGGGGAGTGGTGTAATGAGAAAAATATACAAAAGGAGATCACTTTCTCAAGGGGGCACTCTCAGTTTTCGGACTTCAAATTTTGGATATCAGTTTTGATTTTTCTCATGAGTGTTGCCATCAATGACAAAGGGGGAGATTGTTGGCATTATACACTTAGATGAGAATGGTTGATGTTGTCATTGATGGCAACCAACTGGTAACAAGGTTCAACAAGGTTTCACAGGTTCTAACGGCAACAGAATTCACCTACCGACACCGATAGTCACTACAAGGGTTATTCACACCGGCAACAGATTATATCCACAATCCAAGCCGACTTGGAAATAATATTTTTTATGCGAAATTTATTGTAATGTAATATTATATTTGTATGGCCGACATGATGTATTGTAAAGACTCATATATGTATGAGATCTTGTAGGTCATTTGTAATGTAAGTAAGTAAGTATGTAGGTATATATGTAAGCGGTATATGAGAGAAAATAATTATATATGCATGTTGATGTGTTTATCTTGAGAGCGAATAAGAGAAGAGCATAGCGAAGACTATTCTATGTAAGTAGAATCATTCACTAGCAAGGTTTTGGTAGAGGTATCAGACAGGGCTTAAATGAGTACCAAATCCAGCATTGTAGTTGCTATTTTGAAGCAGTACATTGTTATTGGATTTAACCATCCAATTGTAGTCAGTGGGACTCCATTTTTGTAGATCAATGAGCTCTAGGTAGTTGGCCTTCCCTCATGTGCAGGCCCCTATTGTACTAAGTAATATTTATTCATATTGGCCAGTGAGTAAATATTGTGGGTCACAAATCCCACCGAGGTTTTTCCCTTATTAGGTTTCCTCACCAAAAATATTTGTGTTATGGTGTGCATTGATGCTCATTCTTTTCTTTCTCTTTATTGCATTATTATTTGCTTACCGGTATATTAGTTTGGGTTGTAAAGTTGCAAATAAGTTTAAATCTTTCATCCACCAGTTAGACACTGACTCACCCCCCCTCTCAGTGTTTTTGGGACTAACCAAGTATCTAACATATCCTACTTAGAAGTATTCCTCAATTTTTAATTTCCTCCACTCATTCTCTCTCCTAGTCAAATCCTCCTACAAATCCCACCTTCTGTAATCCCACCTAATCCCTTTCCTAATTTCTTCTAATCACTCTTCTAATGCATTGCTAGTGGCTAATCCCCATTATTAGCAACAAAGTCAACCCCTAGCCTTTTTAGGTTGGACCTCCTTGTCCTATCATCCAACCTCTTCCTTAAATGCTCTTTTCCTAGGTGATTGCAAGATTTTCAAAAATCTCACATTCCTATATGTATCTTTTCACCCAAGGAATTTATAATTCCTTTTTATTCCTCAAATCCCCATGCTCCTTTTTTGGAGAATTTTTAAATCCTCCTTCCCATCAGATCCAAGGAATATTTTATTCCTTGTTTCTTTCCTAGGTGCATTGGGAATCCTTCCCGATGAACCTAGAAGAGTGTAGAGACAAGAAATGTCTTTATGGCATATCTCTTGGATTCCGCACTTGTCATGTCAGCCTCTCTTGATCCATGTGTGGGCTCACATGCAATCTTGGCCCTCCATCTTGGATCAATCCTAACCTTTCATTTCTTCTCCCTTTCATCTATAAATTGGGGACTCCACCCCTTCATTGATCATCTCCAAGTTTAGTAATTTCATGTTGTCATTTTGAGTCCAAAAATCCATCCAAGCACCTAGACTATAGCGAAATTTCCACTTATTCATCACTTAGTCATCTACCTTGCATATCCATTCCATTTTAAACCCATCCATCTCATCATCCTTTTAATCACTTTGGCATGCTCGATGGGACCCGTGTCCCTAGTTTAACATTTGTTTTGAAGTTTGTGAGTTTTTAGTCGCAGGCTCTGGATCAACACGAGTGACTCTACTCCAGCATGAGCGATACGAGTTCGGTGCGAGTGATCGTGTTTAGGCACAACCACCTACAATTTGAATTTTTCCTCCCGCCTTCAAAGCAGACTGTAGTTTGGCGCAAGTGCTGCGGTAATAGCATGTCTGCCTACAACATTTCTTCATTTACTTCTCTACTCTGATTTTCACTCTTTCTTATTTCTATCTTTCTAATCAGTTATAAAAAAATACTTAAAAAGGATAAATTATCTAAACATAAAAATAAAAATAAAAATAAAAATAAAAATTTATTTAATTTGTTTTATTTATATATATTTTTTGCTAACATCGCTTTAGCGTGAGTGCTCTATGAATAGCGCGAGCACCTTGGAGAATCTCCTGCCTCTTTTTAAAACTTTGAATTTTTAAAACTTGATGTTGACTACTCACATTCTCTGTCTCTGGCGTGAGCACAAGCACTTTGGCATGACCGACTACAGAACAACGTGACCACTGGTATTACTTATATTTGCTAAATTTTTTATTTTTGTTTACTGTCTATCATTTTTTTCTACTATCTCTGATTTAGCGCGAGCGTGAGCGGTTTGGCGGTAGCTTCTGTAGAACATCGCGAGCGTTGTATCTGCAAAATTTTCCTCCTCAACCAACTTCCTAGGATATAGCGTGTTGTACTTGAAGTTTCTATTTGTGTCAATGGCTAATGTGTTTTCTATGTCTTCTTACCAAGAGTAGAATTAGTATAGCCTACTCAATATCCTAGTCATCATTATAGTCCAAGTCTAAGTCAACCTTTGTCACATTATAATACAAGTAATAGTCCTTAGTCATCCTTAAGTCATGTCCTAGTCATACCTAAGTCATGTACAATTTGTCATCCTAATCATGTCCTAGTTTTGTCTTATTCATATCCTAGTCAAATTTTGAGTCAACCTTAGTCAAGTCCAAGTCACACTCAAATCCAAATTTTCCAAAAAGTCAAAACTATGTCAAAAATTCATGCATATCATGTATCACATGCCTAAGTTTTATAAGCATCCTAAGAAGTCTCTTTCATGTCCAATCAAGAAAAAGAAGCTCACACAAGAACAACTCATTATACGTCGAAAGTTTTGGTATACAAACCGCAATCTCTTGCTCAAACATAGGACCTTTCTGCATTGATATCACAATTATATTCATGGTCATAGCAATGAGTTTTATCCTAGTGAAGAACTAAGAGTCTGTACCCTACACCAAGGATCAAGCCTCTCTTTCAATACCAACTATCATGAAAATCGGGGTGGTCGCATACCTTCATACAATTTGCCATCTGAACCTATCACTTATTGAGTCATTTCCATTCCAAGGATAATCTAATCATCAAGTCCTTCTATTCATCATTATCACCTCCTTTGATCTTTCATCACTAACACTTTTTAAGGACTTAGCACATCAATCAATCCTAAATCTATCATCCTTCATCAATAATCTTCAATCAAATCAATCCTTAATCAATCATCCTTTAATCAAATCAACCTCACTCTAAGGTTTAATACCTTGTGAAGTTTTATTTAACTTCATCTTTAATCAATTAATCATTTGGCTTTTGTGCTTGGGAAAGAATCTCCCCTAAGTACCTTTTCCTCATATTTTGAGTTGATCAAGACTCCTATCCCATGTCTTTATTTTTCTTGGGATCATTAGTCAATCCTTAGTAGAAAAGAGACTTTGATCATTATCCTAAGGTCTAAATTTTACCCAACTTGGTTGTCACCTTGCTTGTGTTTTCATCAACATCCCTCACATAAAATCATTATCCAAGGACTAAGGTGCAATCTTAATCAAATTCTTGTCCTAATCCAAGGACCCCATCAATAATTCTATTCAACTTCAACAAATCCAAATCACATCAAAATCCAAAATCCTAGCTAAGTCCTTTCATCCAAACCTTTCTTCCAGTAAATTTTCCCTAGATTATTCTTGCATGGTCACAACTCGATCCCAAAAGAAGAAGATGGCTGAACAACAATATGGCATGCTAGACACTAGTGTCCTATATCAAGACCCTACACAAGATCCAACGTGAAGTGTGCAACCAAACATCCAATATCAATAACCACAAGAGGACCCTAACATGGTTGATCAAGATGACCTCTCCCCAGAAGTGAGAACATTCCTAGAGGATTCTTACAATCAAGAAATCATGGAGAAATTCATCCAACATAATCCTAATGGTCTTCTAAAGACTCTTGTTGAAAATGGAGCTCACCTTCTTCCTGATTCCGATAGATCCATTCTTGACCAACAACCACAAGGATACTTTGCTCCTACTCACATTGTTAAGCCTATCATTCAAACCTAATAAATCGTGCCTCCACCTATCATTCAACCATAATCAATTGCACCCCCACCTATCATTCAACCCCAATCAATAGTTCCCACGGTATCCATCCCTGTGGCTTTCATCCAGCCTTCTTCCATCTTGACATTTATGCCATTATCTAATCCGATCACGTCTATTCTCCAAAATTCCTCTATGCCATCTTCTTCTACTCAACCACATGTCTCTATTCCACAATCCTCCATTCCTCTTAACAATGCCGCTAATTTCATCCATGCTTTGCAAGTCGCAATCAATCGTCACTCAAGTCCCCATTACATCAGTTGTCACATCTCACATTCCCGCTTCTTCATCACATCAATATATTAGTGGTGGTGGTATAACTCCCACGACTCACCAAATAATCAGGGAAAACACTGTCCATCATGTCCAAGATACACAAAATGATATAATCAAGGAAATCCAGGACATGAAAAACATCATTAAAAACATGAAGGAAGGGACTAACAAAAGAAAACCTTATTTGTTTGAGGAATTTTATCCTTGTCCTTATGACCCTTGGATATCAGTTGCACCTTACCCACCATGCTTTGAGATGCCCAAGTTCACGAAGTATGAGGGTCAAGGGGACCCCCGAGACCATGTCCATGAGTTTCATATATTATGCCAAGAAGTCTCCTATAGTGACTTATATCTTCCTAGGCTCTTCCCTAAGAGTCTCATAGGAGATCCTCTTGCATGGTTCTCGTCCTTTCCCTGAGGTTCTATCACCTCCTTCTCAAACTTAGTAGAAAATTTTGTGGCCCACTATTCTTATAACATTGTCAATGATGTTTCCATGATGGACCTTTGTAACACAAAGCAGAGGCCTAGAGAAAATTTTGCTAACTTCTTGCAGAGGTGGCAATACCTTATCAAGAAATTCTAGTGGGATATGCTAGAACAACACCAAATTGAATTATTTCAGAAGACTCTGGTGCTGGAACTATCTAAACCCTTGACATCTCAGTGCATAAATTCTCTCCTAAAGTTGACTGATAAGGGTCTAACCCTTGAACGTGTCTTGTTAGAGGAAGGTACCCTAAAGCATGATCAAAATTCAAGTCCGAATACCTCCTCTTATCAAAATGAAAAACCAAAATTTTGGTCTAAGAACAAGAACGTAGTCAATGATGGTGTCATTGATGAAAAATAGGTTCAGATCATGGCTGCTCCTCCAAAATCCACCACCACTAATCGCCAATTCAATACTCATTAAAACAATCAAAATCAATCTCAGAGGCCTCCCAACAATGTCTCAGTTTAGGGGAACCACCCTAGTCTAATAATCAGGCTCCAAGAGAGTATACTATCCTTGCTGAGCCCATTGAGGTTGTGTTCCAAAATCTTGTCTAGGTGGGTGCAGTTGTCTTTCTAATAACTTGCCTATTTGATCCTAATCAACCTAAACCTAGGTGGCATAATGAGAATGAGTATTGTGATTATCATTGTATCAATGGGCATGATACAAAAAAGTGTATGAAACTGAAGAACTATATACAAGAGCTCATTGATAAGGGTGATATTGAGGTAGCTACAACAAAACCTGGTAACAATAATGACAAACTCAAGATGTACCAAGAACCTTTCCCCAAGAATGACAAAGCCAAGGGCTCATCATCTAATGTTGTGAACTACGATTATACCAATCATATAACCGACTTTGACTTTTTGGTGGGTCACATTGAACCTGCACATAACCATGTCAATGTCATCACTGTCCAGGGAACTAATCCTCCCCTCCCAAAGAAGACCTAGAATCATTGTTTAGGGTAATCCCGACCCTCCTCAACCAGCAAGTAGACCTAACCCTACTAAGATAGTCATTCAAGGAACCATACCTTTTGCTTCCCACTCTTAGAATGACTACAATATAACTACTCACCATGTGAGGGTAGTTGTCCAAGGAGCCCCTCCTCCACCAAACCCTCCCCCATGTCATCCACCCGTTGATATGATCTCCTTGACCATTTTGGGAAGACCCCCACACATATCTCCATCCTAGAGATCCTCAAGACTTCCTCTATCCACAAAGAAATTTTGGAACAATCCCTCCTCGAGTCATGTGTCCCTGACAAGATTAATTATTCCCAATTCCAAGCCCTCATTGGAAACCTCGTTGCCTGGAAACACCTTATTTTCACCTCCAATGATGCTCTTGCGGATGATGATCATAATAAACCATTGCATATTAAAGCCCTTATCCAGAAACACAAGGTTAAACACATCTTGATAGACAATGGATTTGGACTCAATCTTTGTACATATAAGTTAATAAAGCAATTGGGGCTTTCTGGAGAACCTGGTTGATACATCAGGATGAATCACAATCAAAGCCTATGATGATGTAGAAAGGGTTTCCAAAGGAATGATCACCTTGCCTCTTCAAGTGGACCTTATTACAATTGAGACCCCTTGCCAAGTTTTAGATCTTGATTTCCCCTATAATATTCCCCTTGGCCACCTGTGGATTCATTCCCTTCAAGATGTTCCTTCCACTTACCATCAATGCATTAAATTTCCCTTCAATGGTCTAGAAATCACTATCAGAGGTGATCCACAACCCTTTCAGTATTTCAAGCTCCTAGAAGGGAAACATCCATACCATTACCGTTAAATAGACCTTCTCCAACTACCCCATCTGATGCATCTAAAGCCACCTCCACCTCATCTCAAACAGAGCCCAAAGTCAAGATCCTAGACAATGGTTGTGGAGAATACAAACTTGAGGATGTCTTGTTAATAGGCAATCTCCCCTTGTCTCCTAAGTCATTTGGCAAGCACAAAGATATAAAAAAAGATCAAAAACCAATTATACAATGTAAAGATACCACCTTCAAGAAATGGGGTCCACTTGATGAGGAAATCCTTGAGACAGATGCTTCTTCATGGTTGTACTGCGAAGAAGATGATGATCCAACAAAAATACCCAAGAAGATGTATCCAAAAACATCAGCCAAAGTGGAGAAGATGGGTTATAAAGGACACGACTTGAGGCCGAAAGAGAAAGGAATTAAAGCACCAATAAATCCCATCTCATACAAGTATAACAAGGGCTTGGGTTATACTCTAGTACCTAAGATCACTATCACTAGCACCCCTTTCAAGTCCTTCCTTGAATGTCGAAGACTTTGATGAAGAGAAATTATACGAAATTCATTTTGAGTATGAAGATGGCATCTTCTTTGACACCCACATCAACACCATCACCCCTATAATGTCTTCCAACCCACATGAGCTGTAACTTGTTCACCTCGAGCTTATAGACTAGGACCAATGAGACAAACCCACTTTAGACATCTGTGTCGATGAAAGTGCTCTCATGACTTTCCTGACTATGTGTAGCTTAGAAGACTGCAACATTGTTCAAAGGATTCAGTTACATGAAAAAGGATACTTTGGTAGTCAGGTCAATGCCCTTAGTCACAAAAAAGATAATAAAAAGAAAAATCATGATTCCCAAGGTGAAAAACTCTCTGAGGCACCTTTGGATGAGGAAAAAGTAAAAACAAAGGGCATATTCGAAAGTGAAAACCTAGATTAGGCACTTGAGGAAGAGGGACTTGACCTCCCTACCATTGTTCCTCCTCAAGAGGATAGGTCAACTTTATTGATAGAGGAAACAAACATTATCAATGTGGGCACTGAAGACACCCCAAGGAACGTGCTCATTGCCAAGTCCTTGATAGATCAAGAGAGACAAAACTTTATCAATTTTCTCATAGAAATATAGATCAATTTTTCCTAGTCATATGTTGACATGCCAGGCCTAGATCCTGACTTGGTAGTTCACAATCTTGTTGTCTGTCCAGATGCAAAACCAGTAAAGTAGATTTTACACAAGATGCATCCACACATTGCACTCCTCGTCAAAGAAGAACTTCAAAAGATGTTGGATGTTGGATTCATAAAACCAATAGACTATCTTGAATGGGTATCCAACATTGTACATATTGGAAAACCTATTGGGGGCATCTATATTTGCACAAATTTCTAAGATTTGAATAAAGCCTTCCCTAAGGATGATTTCCTTCTCCCCAACATAAACATGATTGTAGACCTCACAACAAGACATGAAATGTTATCACTAATGGATGGATTTTCTAGATACAATCAAATCAGGATTGCAGAGGAAGACCAACACAAAACAACATTCACAACACCATGGGGCACCTATTGTTATCAAGTCATACCTTTTGGTCTCAAGAACGTCAGAGCTACATATCAATGAGCAATGACAACAATTTTCTATGACATTTTTCACAATATCATGGAGGATTACATGGAAGATTTTCTAAAAAAATACAAAACAAGAAATGAGCATATCCCCATCCTAAGGAAAATTTTTGAGAGATTGGAAAAATATAAACTATGCCCAAATTCCAAGAAATGCATCTTTGGCGTCACATCTGAAAAAATGTTAGGTTTCATTGTTTCTCGTAGAGGCATAGAGGTTGATCCTGCAAAGGTGAAATCTATCATGGAAATGCCTCCCCCAAAGACTCTCAGATAGCTGTGCAGCCTCCAAGGAAAGCTCCAATCCATCAGATGCTTCATCTCACAGCTTGCTGACAAATGTCATCCATTTGCACATCTATTAAGCAAGGATATCAAATTCAAATGGGATTGCTTATGTCAGAAGGCTTTTGAGAAACTCAAGGAATATCTTGCATCGCCTCCGATTCTTATGCCTCCCATTCCAGGACAACCACTTCTTTTGTACATATCAGCTACTCCAGTGGCATTGGGTGCATTATTGACACAAATAGATGATCGGGGAAAAGAGTATGATATATACTATATCAGTCACACATTAGTAGGATATGAGATCAATTATACCCCTATTAAAAGAGCATCCTTAGCACTTGTCTTGAAAGAGCATCCTTAGCACTTGTCTTGAGCACAAAAACTCTAGCACTGCATGCTTAATAATAAAAATAAATTGATTGCTAAGATCAACCCTCTCAAGTACCTCTTATCAAAGGCTTCTCTCACTAGAAGAATTGCTAAATGGGTCATGTTACTAAGTGAATTTGACATTGAATATGTGGATAGAAAAGTAATCAAAGGACAAGTAATAGTAGAATAGCTAGTTAATGCTCCACTTCTAGGTGATCACCCGATCCTCATAGAATTTCCAAATGAGTTCATAATGATTGTCACTACATCTTCCACATGGAAATTATACTTTAATGGTTCTTAAACCCAAAATGGATCGGGGGAGGCATAATATTAATCACACCCCAAGGAGATTGCATCCCTAAATCATACAATATAAACTTTGCATGCACTAACAACATTGCAGAATATGAAGCACTAATCACTAGACTTCATCTGGCTATCCAATGGAAAATATTGGAAATACATGTCTATGGTGATTCCCAATTTGTCATTAAACAAGTCAATGATGAGTATCAAACAAAAGATGACAAGCTTCTTTCTTATCGCAATATGGTTGAGGACCTAAAGTAGCATTTCACATCAATCAAGTTTCATCAGATTCCACGTACCAACAACAAAGCTACAAATGCAATGGCCACTATTGGTTCCCTCCTTCAGATGTCGGCACATAGTCAGAAATGTGAGTTTTTGGTTGACCAACTCTTCATACCGGTATATGACTTACTAGAGTCTAAAATGGTGTGCATACTCATTGGTCCTGAATTCCCTTGGTATCAGGAGACATTTGCTTACCTAAGAGATTACACCATTCCCCCGCACCTCACCAAAACCCAACAACAAACCTATATCCACTGATGTGCCTGTTATACTATCCTTGGAGACACCCTATTCAGAAGAAATTTTGATGGTTTCCTCCTACAGTTCCTAGACAAACAAGATGTTGAATGGTCACTACATGAAGTGCACGAAGGTATCTATGGGGCACACTCAAGTGGTCTCACTTTGACTAAAAAACTCTTGTGAACGGGATATTATTGATCTACAATGAAAGTATATGCATATAATTATGTGAAGAAATGTGTCCCTTGCCAGAAGCATGGCGACAAGATTCACTCTTTGTCACAACATCAAAAACCTTTCATCACACCCTGGCCCTTCTCACAGTGGGGACTCGATCTCATTGGGAAAATCCACCCTACATCCTCCAATGGTCATAAATTCATCATTATCGCCGCTAAATACTTTACTAAGTGGGTGGAGGCCATCCCTCTTGCCTTCACCACTGGTAAACAAATTTCTAAATTCATTCTAAATTATTTAGTCCGTCGATATGGAATCCACAAGGTTATTATCATAGATAATGGTAGACCTTTCAAAAATGAAGATATTAAAGAGCTCTATCAAAAGTTTGATATCCAACACCACTTCTCCACTCCCTATTACCCGCAAGGTAATGGTCAAGCTAAGGCCTCTAATAAAACCTTAATCAAAATCCTTAAAAATATAGTCAATGAAGCTTCCCGTGATTGGAGCCTCCAACTCCATCATGCTCTGTGGGCCTACCATACCTCTATCTGCACACCCATAGGTGCCACTCCATATTCCCTCATCTTTGACTCTCAATTTGTCCTCCCTCTTGAGATTGAAATCCCCTCCCTAAGGGTGTCACTATAGAATATCCTCCCAGATGAGGAATATAGAGTCCCCAGGCTGCAAGAGCTAGAATTGCTGGATGAAAGGCACCTCAAGGCTTTAAACCATCTTCGAGTATATCAAAATTGCCTACGTTTGAGTTACAACAAGAAATTCAAAACCTAGGAATTTGAAGTTGGTGATCTTGTCCTCATGGAAAATCAGAGAAACCTCCAAGAAAGAGAGAATAAAGGCGAGTTCGAGCCCAATTGGCTTGGACCCTATGTAATCACATCAAAGTATGGATCAGGGGCATATCAGTTGGCTACTCCTGAAGGAGATCCCTTAGATGAGCCTATGAACATCATGCACCTGAAGAGATTCTATGCCTAGTCCCCAGAAGGTCACCAATTGTCTTTAAAAATAAAAAAATAAAAAATATCAAAAAAATCAAAAAATCAAGAAAAATACAAAAAAGAGAGAAAAAAATGAAAAAAAAAAATTAAAGAAAAATAATAAATCTTCCATCAATGAAAACCACTTTGTGGCACTATGGGAAATTATCTTGGTGAAAACCTATGCACAGGCATCAAGGTAAATAATATGGCTCCATCATCTATCAGGTCAGACTGGGTCTCCACCACTCACCCATCGGATATTCATATTTGCCTCTACATCCATCATCCCATCTATTGCTAGATCTTCCCTTCATCCTACCATGAACATCATCCCCTTATCCACTCATCCACACCCAATAGAACAATCACCGAGATGATGACGAGTCTTTTTTGGAATCATGAATAAGGATCGGCCCATTAAACTGAGCTTATAGCCCATCAAACTGAGCTCTATCCTCTCACACCGAGCTTTTCCCCGCATCCTAAGAGATTCATCAAGTCTTAGTGCTAGTCCTATGTCTACAGGTTAGTCCTCATGGTCATCTGGTCAATTTCTTAGTCAATCTTATCCATCTTATCCTTTTACCTTGGGATGAATCCTTCCCTTGCCTAGTAGTTTAATCTTTATCCTGATCCTACTCCTAGCAAGAGGCGTCAGTTGGTCATCGGTGCATGACTTATCTTATTTTTAGGTTTTCATTTTTACTTGCATCTTTTTCCCTCCTATTGCCTAGATCTTCCATATTCTGGTATATTTGCGATGGGTGTATACTGGAGCATGTTTTTTATGGTATGACGTGTTTGGGATCTCACTTGTACGAACTTGCGACCTAGTAGTAGTGTCTGTCAATACTTACCTTGTCATGTATAAGGGATATCTATGTGTTTGAGGGTTTCCTTGCATGTACCCACAACTTTGTATCCGTGTTTCTCAACACTTGCGTAGTTGTGTGCAAGTAATTCCCACTTGTCTGTGAGTCGATCCATGCCTTGGGTTTCACATGGAATCCTGGTTCCTATAATCAGTGGTGCAGGTTACCTAGGGCAATATTAAACTAGGTTGGCTCTCCACATCTTTTATGCACAAACCCCTCCCATCATTCCCATCTTGCATTTCCATCAAATCTTCAATTCTCCCCATCTGGTATTCCCGTGGAGTCCTCAGTTTCCCCCCTCCCTGTTCTTCTACCCTACCTAAGGTCATTGTATTATGATTGGCATATTCTCAAATAAATTTTGCATTATTCATATAGGTGCATTCCTCATTAATCTTTGGATTGTTGCATTATTCATTTTTTATCCATCATTTAATTTGCATCTCAATTTTTTTTGCACTATTCATCTTTTATCCATCATTTATCCATCATTAATAATTTAGTTTGCATTCCAAATTTTGTTGCACTTCTCATTTTATAGGTTTTCCATTATAGTGTACATGTTCATTTCATTATAAATTTTGTTGCATATCCATTATACATTAATCCATTAAATCACATTACATATCCTCAAAATCATCAAAAAATCCAAAATAATGCATCATACAAATATATATACACATCATAAATCTCAAAACATATGCATCCACATAGATAACCATCCTACATCCACCAAAGTGTCAGTAACATATTATAAATACAGGTATACAAAAGCATCCATCCTGCATCACAAATAGGTCAACACAATACATCCATAGTCATCATCAATGCATCACATCATAAAATAATAAATAATGTCCATCATAATGTCCATAATAAAGTACATGCATGCATAAGTGCTGCCAATCATATATATATGCCTCTCAAAAAATGAATATAACAGTCATAGTACAATGGATGCCCCGAAAGGTAAAAAATAATAGATAATTTCAAATGGAGCTAACTGTCCCCTCCTATCTCTCTAGCCCCCTCCTCATCCCCTCCTCCTCCTCCTCTGGATCCCTCTGCTCCCCATATCCTAGGTGGTCTCAAACCCACCGATCCGCCTGTCTGTTGGCTCTGT
Source organism: Cryptomeria japonica (assembly GCF_030272615.1). Taxonomy (NCBI): domain Eukaryota; kingdom Viridiplantae; phylum Streptophyta; class Pinopsida; order Cupressales; family Cupressaceae; genus Cryptomeria; species Cryptomeria japonica. The sequence continues at coordinate 108,213,482 of NC_081405.1, read as the reverse complement.
GTTAGATGTTGGTTGTGGGTCTTTTGAGAATGTACACTCTCTGTGTACAATGCTTCTCTCTAATCTGATAGGAGCACCCCATGATATAGTCCTCTATAATATGCAGCCTCCTATTATCTTTCTCTTCAATGCTTGCCCTTTGTTAGAAATATCATTTATAGGAGTATTAGCTCTTTCTTCATTCACATGAGATAACTTAGGAGAGGTACAAGTATTAGGTTTTCCATTAGCATCTCTGGGATTATTATCTACAAAATATTTTATTTGATCTACATATGTAATGCATTTTTCTAAGAATATCACCATAAAGCAACATACAACATGGATAAAATATTTGATATTTAAGTTATTAGTAGGAAACATTTTGAAAATTCTAAAAGTGCTATGAATGAAAAGAAGCAATGTGATGAAGTGAAAGAAACCATTATCCAACACATGATTTTGATAAATATAAGTAAAAAGAAACATAATCATATGTGAAATAGAAAATAAATCAAATCTATTAAGTGCCATTATGAATACCTAAGTTCAGATCTAAAAATAAAAGTTATAAATTATGCAACCCACAAATCAAATTAACCAGAATAAATTAGTTTTTTTATGAATTTAGCCTCTAAATTTATGTAATTTTATTAAAAATATAATCTATGAGTGCAAAATTGAAAATTAAAATGACTACAAATCAGATCTAAGAATGCAAATTAGAATTAGTGGTGTAAGGAGTTGGGTTCACCGAATGTATTGGTTGGAAATGTTGGCAATTTGGAGGAATTGATTATGTGTTGCATTGATGTCAACAATAGCTTGTTTGGTTGTCTACCATGTTCTAGTAGAGTGGTTGGATTGTGATGTTGATCTGGAGACTATCTCCAATATTCTCCAATATGTTTAGATTGGTGGAATTGGTTTGGTTCAGTCATTCATGTGCATGTCACATTCAGTTGGTTCAGGATTTGGTGATCCGGAAGCTATCATATGTTATAGTAATCCATTTGGTTACTGATAGAGATTTGTTGAAGATATTTTGATGGATTCGATAAGTGGTGTTGGTGCGGCTTCTAGAAGGTTCTTAAGATGCTGATGGTTATCATGTTTATGTTCCAGTTGATTGGTGGTGTTGCATTTGGCTTATGGTGACCTATTTTAGGTCTGGTGCTATTCTATTAAGGTATGGACCGGTTTATGTAATGTGTTGGTGGATACTCCCTATGCGTTATTGGTTGGATTCATTATTTGGTTAATGTTGTTTCGGTTTTAGGCCGACTTGGTTATCATTGGTTTGCGGGTTTATGTAATGGATTTATTGTATTATCTTTTAGGTGGCTAACCTAATTGTTTAGGTCCCAGGTTTGTATAAATATGATGTAAGATCTCTTTGTAGATAGTCGACAGTGGGTTATGGGATTATCTGTATGCAAATAAAGTTGTAAACATATGTAGACATTTTGTTCGATCATAGGTGAATGAATTGGGTTTAAGAGGTTTAAGACCTCTAGCATTGAGATTAACTAGAACTATACTCAGGCATAGGAGATGATATTCTTGTAGTTCATTCTTATTTCTGGATTGTAGTTCGAAGATCTTTTGTAGTCAGTGAGGCTCCTTTGTGATGAGAAGTGCGCTCTAGGCTGTTGGCCTTCTTGCATGTGCAGGCCCCTTATTGTAATCACATACTTACTGTAGAAGTATCATCTAACTATGGGTAGGCTTCCCACCATGGTTTTTCCCTTTACCGAGTTTTCCACGTACAAATCTTGGTGTTGTGTTGTGGATGCATGGTATCTGGTATATGATTTATGTTTATGTTTAATTGATATATCTGCTATTATGGTATTTTGTTTATACATTTCGGTAAAAGGTTTTGTGTGCTTAAAGTTTCATAATCTATTAACAATTGATCCCCCCCCCTCTCAGTTATTCATCGCTTATCCTAACACAAAATTAGGGTTAGGGTTAAATTGAGATAATAAAACCACCAAATTGCCTAGTTAACTATTACATTAAGGAGGCGAGGAATCTAATGGTTCTAGCCTTGCAAGACCAAGATTCTGATTAGATTCTTGATTCCTTTTGTCAGTGATTTCTCCTCTTTAATTGAATTGATTTTATTGTTTACAATTAGGGCAAAATAAGTGATTATTGAAGTATTCGGGGAGAAATAGTGAGCTACAATTGTCGTACAGAGACACCAACCTAGACCTAGGAAAAATAAGATGTCACAGATCTATTCCCAAAATTTCAGCCTAATGTTTTGGGACCAGGTAATATCAATTCACCGTGGTCCTTTGAATTTCTCATCGTCGAAAGGTGAACCTATTCATCTTTGTGAATTATGTTGATCCTCTCAAAGAAAACTCTATACATGTTTCCTATGCATAAAAAGAAGGGGGAAATATTTGGGAATAGGATTTTTCCTAAGTCAAACCCTAGTTTAGGAATTAACTGTTGGCATTATAACAAGCAAGGAGAGATTGTTGGCATTTCAATAAGGATATTGAGAAGGTTGTTGATGATTATGGATATAACTGATTAAGGATGTTTTATTGTCTTAATATTATTATTTTGTCATTGATGTAAAGAAATTGATTTTCTAATTCAGTATGATGTTGCCATATCTTGAGAAGTATGATTTGATGAGTATAAAGATGTCGGTAAAAGACACAAAAAGAATATGATGAATAAGGGGAGAAATAAGTTATTTAATGGGCAACTATTACCGAGTTAGACAATGATGAAATCATGATGTTTAGATTGTTTTGATATCATACATATGTAAGGTTAATACTATACTATGTTACCGAGCAAGAACCTAGTCGATAAACCCTAAGGTTATCGCTATCGGTTAATGAAGGCAGAATGTCTACCGAGTGAAGTTTAGTATTTACCGAGTTGAAACTGAGTAATAATAGAATGCATTAAATGATTACATGCATTATTTAATGAAGGAAGCTGATGAGCTAGCTATGATTAAATGATTGATATGCCATGAATGAAGTTTGTTAAAGAATCTATGGCAAAGGAAAATCGGCAGGAAGATCTATAGCTTAGATTGAACTGCAATACCCTAGCACAAGCTCCAAGAAATATATGCAAGTTCCAAGGTGGGGTAAAACATTTTTAGATTGAAGGATACATTGAACCTAGTCAAAGTTTGAAGATCTGATGGCTATGATTGATCATGGGAAATGTGATCAAGGAGATTAAGCAGTTAGCTATTGTTTATAAATAAGGAGCTGTTGATAAACAATGTATGTGGGAAAGTGTATGCACAGGGATGCTACATAGTGATTACCGAGCATAGAAGCTTGAAAACTTGTTTGAATAACAAAGTATAGAGCCCAGCAGATGGACAAGATTAGTTCTATGTCTATATTGTATTGAGCAAATAAGAATCTGCTTTAGCATTTTAGATGTGAAGTTGCAGATAGATTTTTATTATTGTTATTTAGTGAAGTGATAGAAAATCTCTTAACTAAGTGGACTTAACAGTCTTATTTGTAAAACCCTCTAGCAAGGTGACATTTTGATTGATTGTTTGAAATCCTTTAACAAGGTCACTTCTAACAAGGTGAAGATCCTAACAGATCTGAGGGAAATCCCTTAACTGGGTCACATCTAGCAATGTGTTTGTAATCTTTAACATGATTTTCTTTTAACCGAGCATACTCTAGAAGAGTATATTTCTTAGTGGGTCCGAAATCCCATAGTGGTTTTTCCCTATTTGGGTTTCCATGTTAAATCTGGTGTTATGAGTATTATGATATTTATATGCTTTTGAGTTTGCATGTTTAGCAGTTTTGGTTAGATTACTGAAGAATATATTACCGCGGTTGAATCTAATGTTTTTATGGAAGATTAAGTTTGTATGATTCACACACCCCCCCCTCTCATCTTATTAGCTTGGCATCTGTAATTATCTTTAAGTATCAGAACTATCAATTGGTATCAGAGCATTGGACTCCGAAAGAAAAGTTTAAAGGTACTTGAGGCAAAGATCCAAAGATGTATAAGAGGGATGCACTGAAGCTGAACAAGTCAAGTTTCTCTACATGGCACAAAAGGATGAAGCTGCACCTATCAGGAGTTGGAGAATATGTTGTATATTACCTGGAGAATGATTTCATTACACCGAGCACCTATCCATTGACAATGGAAGAGATAAAGGAAAAGCAAGAACATATCCAAGCAATGATTGAAATAACCTTTGCATTGACCGATTCAGAGTTTAATGATCTAGAAGGCTGCAATGATGCAAAGGCTATGTGGGACAAGCTCATATCTGTGTATGGTGGAGATGAACATGTTCAAAGAGAAAAAGTGGATAGTCTAAGAGGACAACTTGAATCTATGAGGATGAATGAAGGTGAGAACATAACCTAGTACAGTACAAGACTAAAGGAGATTGTCAATCAAATCAAAGGAGCAGGTGGAACTATTGAAGAAAAGGATATAACAAGTAAGTTGTTAAGAACCCTTCTACTGGCTTATGCAATCCGAGTCTCTGCAATCAATGAATTGAGGTCTGTACCTAATATGCTAGTTTCTTTAGATGCTACTATTGGTAAGCTACATGCATTTGAGTTAAGTAACTTTGATAATAGTGGGTCATCGGTAAATAAAGTTGAATATGCATTTAGTTCTTTTCACATTGGTGAATCTGATGATTACAATGATAGAATGAGTAAGTACACTAAAGGGGATCGCAGTGGAGCAAGTGAAAGATTTCGCAAGAACATGGAGGAAGTACACAAACTATATGAGGAAATCAGAAAGCAAGAAGAGTTTGAAGCACTATTAGCTAGAAGGTTACCAAGAGGCAAAGGTAAGTATAAAGGAAAACTACCTTTGAAATGTTTCGATTGTGATAAGATAAGACATATGGCTTCTAATTGTCCTGACAAATATTCTACTGAAAAGAGAGATTACCAAGATGATAGACAGAAAGATAATCATTACATAAGACATCGAGACTTCAGAAGAAGAGATAGAAAGTCATGCTTAAAAGCCGATGAGGAATCCAATGATGATAAATCAGATGAAACTGATACAGAGGAAGTAGTTTATGTGGCTATCAAAGATGGATCAGATGAAGAAAGGTATGAAGAAAAAGCCCTTATATCTCACATAAATATTAATGATTCTTGGATCATAGATAGTGGATCCTCACATCACATGACAGGTGATAAACACAAGTTTGTTATGTTAGAAGACTATGATGGAGGCTATGTAAGATTTGGTAATGATGCACCATGTCCGGTAAAAGGTAAAGGATCTATAACACTTCTTGACAATGCAAGATGCATTGATGTTTATTGGGTTGAAGGTTTGAAATACAATTTGTTGAGTGTAGCATAGCTAAAATACAGGATACCGAATAGAATTTCAGAAAGGAATTGTCAAAGTTCATGACAAGAATGGAAAGTTAGCTGCTACCGGGACATAAACATAAGGTAACACATTTCACCTTGACTCAATTCGGAATAAGTGTCTGTATGCAAAGATAGATGATACTTGGTTATGGCATAAAAGGTTTTGTCATGTAAATTTTGATAATCTAATCAAAATAAGAAAGAAGCACCAAGTAAGAGGTCTACCGAGTCTTGAAAAACCTGATAATTCTATGTGTCAAGGATGCCAGATGGGTAAAATGACAAGATCAAGCTTTACAAGTAAGTCCTACACTTCTAAGGGAATTTTAGATCTTGTGCACACTGATATTTGTGGTCCTATGAAAGTTCAAAGTTATTATGGTGATAAATATTTCATATTATTTGTGGATGATTACTTAAGGATGATGTCAGTAATGTTTTTAAAAGAAAAATCAGAAGCTTTTCAAATGTTTAAATGGTACCAGGCAAGAGTTGAAAATGAAACAGGAAGACAACTGAAATGTCTTAGATCAGATAGAGGAGGAGAGTTCACATCTGATGAGTTCAACTTATTCTACAATGATCATGGTATAAAAAGACAAGTCTTTGCACCGAGAACTCCACAGCCAAATGGGATAGCTGAGAGAAGAAACAGATCTATTGTGGATTGTGCTAGAAACCTGATGATTGAAAAGAAAGTGCCACAAACATTTTGGAGAGAAGAAATAAGCACAGCAGTTTACACCTTGAAATGAGTACAACTGAAGAAAGGTACTTTGAAGACACCTTATGAAATCTAGTATGACAAGAAACCTAATGTGAGTCATTTTAAAATCTTTGGAAGTAGATACTATGTACACAAGGACAATAGAAATGGCAAGTTTGATCAGAAAAGTGAAGAAGGAACATTTCTTGGTTATTCTTCTAGAAGTAAAGCATTTAAATGTTTGATCAAATCATCTAACAAAATAGTAGAAAGTGCAAATGTAAAAATTGTTGAATTTGCAGAAAGAAATGATGAAGGAAATTCCAAAGAACCAGAAGATTATGATGAATTTGTCTATGTTCAACCGACAAGTCCTACCAAGAAAACTACAGAAGGAAATGAAGAGAATATTCAGTTATCGAGTGATGAAGAAGATCATACAGAGCCTACCAAGCCTGTATTAGCCAAATATGTTAGAAGACATCATGCACCAAGTTAGATTATAGGAGATAAGGATGATCCAGTGATGACAAGCAACAAACTGAGATAGAACATATGTTTGATATCTAAATTTGAACCAAGAATAGTGAAAGAGGCATTTAACAGTGAAGATTAGATAAATGCTATGACAAAAGAGATTGATCAAATCAAGAAGAATGACACATGGACACTAATCCCAAGACTGAAGGAAAAAAATGTAATTGGTACAAAGTGGATTTTCAAAAACAAGCTGAATGAAAAAGGTGAGGTCATTCAAAATAAAGCAAGACTAGTTTGTAAAGGTTATGCCCAAGAAGAAGGAATTGATTATGGTGAGACTTTTGCACCTGTGGCTAGACTTGAAGGAGTAAGAACATTGTTGGCATATGCTGCTTACAAGAATTTCAAGGTATATCAAATGGATGTCAAATTTGCATTTCTGAATGGTATATTAGAAGAAGTTTTTATTGAACAACTTGAAGGATTTGTTGAAGACAATAATAAAGATCAGGTATGTAAATTGAACAAAGCTTTATATGGTCTGAAACAAGCACCTAGAGCATGGTATGAAAGATTGCACTCTTATTTAATCAAGATTGGTTTTATAAGAACAAGTGAAAACAACAATATGTACATGAAGAATGATGAAAATGGAATACTAATCTCAGCCATATTTATTGATGACATTATATTTTGTGGAAATGACTCTCTATGTAAGAACTTTGGAAATGAAATGAGCAAAGAATTTGAGATGTCATTAATCGGTGAGATAAAGTATTTTATAGGTTTATAGATACTACAAATAAAAGATGAGATTTTCATTACTCAATCCAAATACGTAAAGGAAATCTTGAAGAAATTTGGAATGGAGGATTCAAAACCAGTAAGTACTCCTATGACTACCAACTATAAACTATCAAAGAATGATGAATCTGCATTTGTTGATGAGACACATTACCTATCCATGATTGGAAAGTTACAATATGTTGTTCACAGCAGGCCAGACATAGCACATGCAATAGGTATAGTTGCAAGATTCACTGCAGATCCTAAGGAAACACACATGACAGTAATCAAGAGAATTTTCAAATACTTGAAAGGCACTAAAGATTATGGCTTAGTATATCAAAAAAGAAATGAGTTTGATTTAAAAGTTTATACTGATGCTGATTGGGCAGGCAACATTGATGACAAAAAAAGCACAAGTGGAGGAGCTTTCTTTTTAAGAGAAAGACTAGTGAGTTGGCTTAGCAAGAAACAAGGATGTGTTTCACAGTCAACAACAGAAGCTGAATACGTTGCTGCAACATTGAATTGTACCAACATAGCATGGATCAAACAACTGTTGGAAGGTATAAATGAGAAAGTTACCGAGCCAGTAACTATATTTTGTGACAATACTAGTGCCATTAACATTTCAAATAATCCTGTTATGCACTCTAAGACAAAGCACATCTCTATCAAATATCATTGTCTTAGAGAAGAAGCTCAAGAGAAGAAAGTGGTGTTGGCGTATGTTAGCACAAAGGAACAAATAACAAATATCTTCACCAAGCCACTGCCAAGGGACACTTTTGAGTATCTCAGAAGTAAGTTAGGGGTCCTACCCCTATCTTCTACTCACTAACCGAGTTCAGTGAAGGCATCAATTCGATGACTCTACAAAATATCTTTTAGGAGTTGATGCTGATTTACACACTTTAGGAGGTTTTCTAAAGGTGAAGGAAACAATACAGGGAACAAGAATTGAAGACATAAATGCTCTGACTGAGACTAAGTTGATACATAACAACAGGAAATCACTTCATATAGGAAGAACTTATGTTTTAGTTCTTTACTTTTTGGCATTGTTGTCAAAGGGGGAGAAGACTGAAGAAAAAGCAAGACTGAAGAGAAAAGAAGAGAAGACTAATGTATGGGGGAGAATTCTGATGACAGAAGGAGAGCATTTCAGCATTTTAGAATCTCATAGCAATCCGAATCAATTAGGTCAAATCAATTGGTTTTGCCATCAATGCCAAAGGGGGAGATTGTTGGCATTATAACAAGCAAGGAGAGATTGTTGGCATTTCAATAAGGATATTGAGAAGGTTGTTGATGATTATGGATATAACTGATTAAGGATGTTTTACTGTCTTAATATTATTATTTTGTCATTGACGTCAATAAATTGATTTTCTAATTCAGTATGATGTTGCCATATCTTGAGAAGTATGATTTGATGAGTATAAAGATGTCGGTAAAAGACACAGAAAGAATATGATAAAAAAAGGGGAGAAATAAGTTATTCAATGGGCAACTATTACTGAGTTAGGCAATGATGAGATCATGATGTTTAGATTGTTTTGATATCATACAATTGTAAGGTTAATACTATACTATGTTACCGAGCAAGAACCTAGTCGATAAACCCTAAGGTTATCGCTATCGGTTAATGAAGGAGGAATGTCTACAAAGTGAAGTTTAGTATTTACCGAGTTGGAACCGAGTAATAACATAATGCATTAAATGATTACATGCATTATTTAATGAAGGAAGCTGATGAGCTGGCTATGATTAAATGATTGATATGCCGTGAATGAAGTTTGTTAAAGAATCTATGGCAAAGGAAAATCGGTAGGAAGATCTACAGCCTAGATTGAACCACAATACCCTAACACAAGTTCCAAGAATATATGCAAGTTCCAAGGTGGGGTAAAATGTTTTCAAATCGAAGGATACATTGAACCTGGTCAAAGTTTGAAGATCTGATGGCTATGATTGATCATGGGAAATGTGGTCAAGGAGATTAAGCAGTTAGCTATTGTTTATAAATAAGGAACTGTTGATAAACAATGTATGCGGGCAAGTGTATGCATAGGGATGCTACATAGTGATTACTGAGCACAAAAGCTTGAAGACCTGTTTGAATGATAGAGTATAGAGCCCAGGAGATGGACAAGATTTGTTCTATGTCTATATTGTATTGAGTAAATAAGAATCTGCTTTATCATTTTAGATGTGAAGTTGCAGATAGATTTTTATTACTGTTATTTAGTGAAGTGACAAAAAATCTCTTAACCGAGTGAACTTAACAGTCTTATTTGTAAAACCCTCTAGCAAGGTGACATTCTGATTGATTGTTTGAAATCCTTTAACAAGGCCACTTCTAACAAGGTGAAGATCCTAACAGATTTGAGGGAAATCCCTTAACCGGGTCACATCTAGCAATGTGTTTGTAATCTTTAATAGGATTTTCTTTTAACCGAGCATACTCTAGAAGAGTATATTTCTTAGTGGGTCCAAAATCCCACAGTGGTTTTTCCCTATTTGGGTTTCCACATTAAATCTGGTGTTATGAGTATTATGATGTTTATATGCTTTTGAGTTTGCATGTTTAGCATTTTTGGTTATATTACTGAAGCATATGTTACCGAGGTTGAATCTGATGTTTTTATGGAAGATTAAGTTTGTATGATTCACCCCCCCCCCCCTCTCATCTTATTAGCTTGGCATCTGTATTTATCTTTAAGTATCAGAACTATCATTAACCTTGAATTAAATTATACAAATATTGAAATAAATGCTGAAAGGTATACCTCAAATCTGTAATTGTTGATGATAATCCTTTTCTCTTCGGATGTAATCACAAATATTGTATGTAAAGGCATGAACATGAGAAAACCCTAATCATACACACTTTCTTACATGATAATTGACTTGAATTTTCTCCACAATGGTTGATGATGAATATGTTGCCTTGAAGATATTTGAAAATGTTTGATGAATGCTTCACAGATGCATGAATGTTAAATTGCTTTGGTTGTTATATGAAAATAGATTTATAAAATGTCTTTATATAGGGGATCTTGTGTAAATTACTGATTAGGCCAACCTCCAATGGTCATGTGGAGCCGCAATGATCAAATCTTAGGGTAAATGCACCAAAAAAGGGGGGGTATAAGTGGACACTCTTTTTTTCTTCTAAAATAAACTAATCTTGAGTTTGGAGGAGCAATTTGAGACTCGTCCACTCAAAGTTTTAAGATACCCAAAGAAAAAATATTGTAGTAATTAGAATCTAGTTTCCAAACTACTAAAGTTTTTTAAAATTGGATAATATTAAGGGGGACAAATCTTTTGTGCACACAAAATTTTTTCTATTTTTTTAGCAAAACATAACATAGTGTCTAACATGCACATCTAAAAGTTATAACTTTAAATTTAGTATTTTGAAAAACCCTTTGGTAGAAAGATAGTTAAGAGTGAGCACTAGAAGTTGTGTTTTTTTTTGTAACTTTTTGTTGAGTATTTTTTTATGATTTTTCAAAGTGGACACATCCTAAAAATTAGGTACCTATTTGTGCATGTCACATAACTTGCACCAAAATAATAAAAAATTCTTTTTTTTTAAGTATAAAATAATGAAGTGTAGAACAATAATATATAATTTCTTTCAATTTTGGACAAGTAGTTTAAAATTTATTTAAAAAATGGTACATGTTTGTCTCTAAGAACTCTAGAGACATTGGTAAAATAAATTCAAGACTAATGGGTATGTGCAACATCATGAGAGGCCAAACACTAATGACATTCTGACTAAAGTCTCGATTGATAGGCTGATTGAAAAATATCCATAACTTTCAAACGGTGTCACATTTTTTGAATCCAAAACATGCATTACATTCTACGCTTCATATACTATAAGATTAAAAGAAAATAAATTTCTCATATCTAAGATTAAAACATGTATATATATATATGTATATATGTATATGTATATGTATATATCTATATGTATATGTGTATGTGTATGTGTATGTGTATGTATATATGTCACATCAGGACATGAGTCTTCTACTTATATCTAAAATCTTATTAAAAAAATAATGATTTGATTATGGTTAGGGTGGTTAGAGAAACACTTGCTTCTAATCTTTTTCTTGAAATTTTAGTACTACTACATTGAAATTTCAAAATTTTGTCAAATAGATTTTTTTTCTTGAAAACGACTAGTAGCTTAGAAACTATGTTCAATTTACTACAAATTGAATTCATTCATATTTTTGAAATAATGTTGGTAACTTATTCAAATTTTTAGGTCAAGTTTCCTAACTTTGTTTTCTATTTTTCATTGCCACTTAAGGGCCTGTTTGGCCCACCATGATATTTCATATATCCTAATATGTTAATGTTTTTCAAATTTAAAAAAAAATTGGTTAGAAAGCTCAAAATATGGTTGAAATATTTGTGGCAATTTTACAAAGACCCATTTGATAATGTATGAACTTGATGAAGATGAAGTTGAGAAACCAAATTGGAAAAACAAAACATGTAAAAAGGAGGGAGATAAGGCTCCCAAGCCTCATCCTTGCTATCCAACCCTAAGTACAAGGAAAAATGCGTATGGGTTCTTTAAATTAAAAATGCATTAAAGTTATTTAAAAATGCGACTGTGTTTAAAAAAAAATAAAAATGTGATCATGTTCTTAAAAATAAAAAATACGATCCTATTATGTTTATCAAGAAAAACGTGATCATGTTATACTTATACTAGGTTAGATATGGAACATGGACTTAGATGCCTGTTCTTATAGCATTCCCTTAGTTTTCTTATCAAGATATATACATAAAATATAACATTTAAGTATTCTTATCCTTTAAGTTATATTTAATGTATATAGTGTCAGGCTGTTTGAGAGTTGTTTCAGATCTCTAGGAGTCATATTGTATATTTTAGATTTTAGGAGATCTTATAATTTTTTCAGATAGTCAAATTTCAATAATCAGTAGGCTTCTATCATCATTATCTTTCTATCTCTCTATTTCATGCTCTTTGTCTCCCCTAAGCTCTAGACCTATCTATTTTCCTATCTCTCTCCTTCTCCTCCCTCTCTACCTCTCTCTATCTCACTCCCTCCTCTCTCCCAAAGCTCTATCTCTTATAATTTCTCACACATTAAAATTTGAGTAATCACTAAGCTACTATTATCATTATTTCTATATCTCTATTTTACTCTCTTTATCTCCCTCAATCTCTAAACCTATCTCTCTTCCTATCACTCTCCCTCTCTCTCTCCCCCATTATTTATATATCATTACCTTCTCTCTCCCGAATCTCTAAACCTATGTCTCTCACCCTTCCACTTTGTATCTCCTCTCTTCTCTACCTACCTCATTCATATTATCTCATCTCTATCTCACCTATCTCTCCCCCTCCCCACCTATCTCTATTTTTCCCTATGTTTATCTCTATCTCCTCTCCCCCTCTTCCTACATACCTCTCTCTCTCTCTCTCTCATTTTCCCACCCTCCCATGCTTCCACTCTACTTATCTCACTCTCAAATTTTCCCTCTACTAACCTCTATATCCCCTCTCTCTCTCTCTCTCTACATATACCTCTACATCCCTCCCTCTCTATCTCTATTTGTTTAAATATATATCCCTATCTCTCTCCCTCTCTCCTTCCCTCTCCATTTCTCCTTATCTCACTCTCTTTTTCTCCCCCAATATTTATACTTATCTCTCCCTACAACTCTCCCTCTCTCCCCTCTTTCTACCTCTCTCTATCTCTCTCCTCTCCACCCCAAGATCTAGACATATATTTTTACCTCTCACCATTCTCTCTCTCTCTCTCTCTCTCTCTCTCTCTCTCTACACACCTCTCTCTCAATCCCTTTATTTTTCTACATAGATCTCCTTCCCTCCACTCTCACCCCTTCTATCTCTACTTATATATATCTCCCCTTTCCCTCTCTTTATACACACATCTCCCTCCTTTTCTACCTAAATTTATTTCTCTAAAATCTTCATCTCACCCTCCCTTTATATTCCTACATCCCTCCCTCCTTCCCTCCACTTCTCTACTTACCCATGTATATCTATACTCTATATCTCCCTTCTTTGTTTATGTATTTATCTCCTTTCTCTCTATCTATCTATCTTCCCTCCTACTCTCTTTGTCCCCCCTTTCCCTCTCTCTACCTACCTCTCTTTCCATCCCTCTCTACTTTTATCTCTCCTAACTCTCTGCCTCCTTCCCTTCATACTAATATTTATCTCACCTCTCTCTCTCTCTCTCTCTCTCTCTCTCTCTCTCTCTCTCTCTCTCTCTCTCTCTCTCTCTCTCTCTCTCTCCCTCCCTCCCTCGTTCCATCTCCATACTCTGCTTCTCTCCCTCTCTCCCTCTCTCTCTCTCCCACCCATTTATCTATCACTTTCTCTCCTCAACCCCCCCTCTCTCTCTCCCCCATCCCTACCCCTTTCTCCAAATCTCTCTCTCTCAACCTCCCTTTCTCTCTCCCTCTCTATCTTTTTATCTCTCTCAACCCCTCACTCTCTCCCTCTCTCACTCTTTATCTCTTTCTCACTAAACCTCATTCTCTCTATCTCAATATCTATTTCTCTCCCTCAACCCCTCTCTCTCTCCCTCTCTCTCTCCCTCTTTCTCTCTATCTCTCCCTCTTTCTCTTCTCAACTCCCCTCTCTCCCCTTCCCTATCCCTCTCTTCTAATCTCTCTCTCAACCTTAACTTATTTCTCTCAACTTCCATTTCTCAACCTCTCCCTTTCTCAACCTCTCTCTCTCTCTCTCTCTCTCTCTCTCTCTCTCTCTCTCTCTCTCTCTCTCTCTCTCTCTCTCTCTCTCAACCCCTCTATGTCTCAACCTTAGTCTTTCTCTTAACATCCTTTTCTCAACCTCTCCATTTTTCAACCTCTCTCTTTCACTCTCCCTCTTTCTCTCCCTCTCTCTCACTATTTCTCTATCTCTTTTATGTCCTCAACCCCTCTCTCTTTCTCAACCACCCTCTCTCTCTCCATCTCTCTGTCTCTCTCAATCCCTCTCTCTTGAACCCTCTCTCTCTAAACCCTTCTCTCTCTCTCCCTCGATCTCTTTCTCTCTCTCAAACCCTCTATGTCTCAGCTTGTCTCTCATTCAAATAGATCGAGGGTAGATAGAGACAAGTAGTTAGAGAGAGTATGGAGAGGGAAGCAGGGAGGGAAGTAGAGAAAGAGAGATAAATAATAGTATGAAGGGAAGGAGGTACAAAGTTAGGGTATTTAAAAGTAGAGAGGGATGAAAAGAGAGGTAAGTAGAGAGAAGGAGAGGGGACATAAAGAGTGTGAGATAAATAAAAATAGAGAGAGAGAGAGAGAGAGAGAGAGAGAGAGAGAGAGAGAGAGAGAGAGAGAGAGAGAGAGAGAGAGAGAGAGAGAGAGAGAGAGAGAGAGAGAGAGAGAGAGAGAGAGAGGGAGAGGTACTAAGGGAGGGAGGTAGAGGTATTTGGAGAGAGGGAGAGGGGAGATAGGGAAGTAGAGACAAAGAATGGGAGGGTGGGACAAAGAGAAAGGGAGAGAGAGGGAGATGTATGTAGATAAGTAGAGGTAGAGAGGGAGAGGGGATGCATGTGGGGAGATAGAGAGAAGATATATATATATATATATGTATATATATATATATATATATAGAGAGAGAGAGAGAGAATGTGTGTCACATATTTAGAGAAGAGAGGGGAGATATAAAAAGAGGTGAGAGAGAGTTTTAAATCCTAGAGGAGAGGGGAGAGTGAGATAGAGAGATGGAGGAGAGAAGGGGAGATGGGGAGTGATAGGAAGAGAGATAGGTCTAGAATGGAGGGAGATTTACACACACACACACACATAGAGAGAGCTTAATGATTACTGAAAATTGATTGTCTGAGAAATTATTAGATCAAGAGCTTGGAGAGAGAGGGAGAGTAAGATAGAGAGAGATAGAAAGGGTAGAGAGGGAGGACAAGGAGAGAGATAGGAAAATAGATAGGTCTAGAGCTTAGGGGAGACAAAGAGAATGTGATAGGGAGATAGCAAAAGAACGATGATATAAGCCAATTGATTACTGAAAGTTATTGTTTAAAAAATTATAAGATATCGTAAAATCTAAAATCTGCATTATGACTCTGGGAGATCTGAAAAAACTCTCAAACATCCTAACAATATATACATAAAATCTAACTTAAAGTATAAGTTATATTTTCTCAAAATACTTAAATGTTATATTTTATGTATATATCTTGATGAAAAGACTAAGGGAATGCTAAAGGAATTGCCATCTAAATCCATGCTCCTTATCTAATTTAATGTAAGCATAATGCAATCACTTTTTTCTTTCTAAACATAACATGATTGCATTTTTATTTTTAAAAATGTGATAACATTTTTATTTTTAAAAACACAATCATGTTTGTTTTTTTTAAACATGACCGGGTTTAAATTTTTTTTTTAAACACGGTCGCATTTTTATTTTTTTTAAAACAGGGTCATGTTTTTAAAAAGAACCATTACATGTTTTTAATTTGAAGAACCCATACGCGTTTTGGCTCAGATTTTGTGAGCCTTAATGCATACGTGATTTTTGAATTTATTAAAAACACGACTGTGTTTCATCCATTTTAGTTATTGTTTGCTAGTGTCTGATTTTTTGTTCACCATCTTGGTACACTTACCCCTTGCTGATGAGATATAGCCCCTACACCATTTTAAGTTTGGGCTTGATTGAGTGGGACCATGGAGTTTTAGGGTGCCATGGTCTAGATCAGGGTGCTCCATGCCCTAGTCCCACCACAAGAAGGACCAAACCAATGCTAAAATGGGGTGGGTATCCCATGGTAGGACCCGTAAAAGGTTATTTATGGCCTCAAAGATAGAGAATAGGCACAAACAGAGCTAGAAAGGAGTTGGCAATAAGACATGCTAAAGTATGGGCACAAACATAAGGTGTCAATTAGACAGGTGACAATTTATGATGCTACAGGTATACACATTGTGAAGTAGATATTTGTAAAATTACCACCATAGTTTTGCACATCTTTTGATCTTTCTAGCCATATAATTTTTTTGAGATTTGAACAACATTAATGTATTAATTTTTAATCTTTTATTAATATCTCCATAGTTCTCAAATACATGTGTTCCATTTTTAATAAATTTTGAACTAGTTGTCCAAATTTTAAATAAATCCTATATTATTGTTCTACACTTCACTCTTTAGGCTTTCAAAAAAATTACATTTTCATTTATTTTGGTACAAGTTATGTGACACACATGGACATGTATCTAATTTTTCAAGATGCGCCCACTTTGAAAAATCATAAAAAATAAAACACTTAACAAAAAATTACAAAAATATACACAACTTCTACTACGCATTCGTAATTAAAGTTCTATCGAAGGGTTTTTCAAAATACTAAATGCAGCTATAAATATTTTGACACACACACTAGGCACTATGTTATATTTTACTAAAACAAATAGGAACAATTGTTTGCACAGAATATTTGACCCCCTTAATCTTATCCATTTAAAAAAAAAACATTAATTAGTATTTAAGAAACTAGATTTAGAGTACTACAATTCTTGTTATTTTGGTATCTTCAAATTTTGAGTGCACAAGTATCATCAAATTGCTCCTCCTAGTTCAAGCTTAGTTGATTTCAAGAAAAAAAAAAGTGACCATTTATACCCCCCTTTTTGTTCACCATCTTGGTGCACTTACCTATATGTAATATCTACAAGAAACCTAAAGCTATTACACATTTTTTTACAACTTTTATGCTAAAGAGATATGAAATATTTTGTGTGCTAACCCAAGGTAGTTGGTGTAAAAAAGGTGGGGTTAAATGGAAGAAAATTCTTTTTGGTTCTATGCGGATGAAACTTGTAATATGTTGCGGCTTCTTTTATCTATTAATATTTTATGGTTTATTTGAAAATTATGAAACAAGTAAAAGTTCCAAGGTAGAAGAAGGGCACTTACTGAGTCTGTTAGAAGACTTATGTTCTATGATGTTTTTTTGTAGGTTACCATGATGATGGAGTTATCTAAAGAAAAGTTTGTTTAGTCATTGAGGACTAATACAATGTAAGTGAACAAAAAAAAAGATTAAGTATGCAAGGTAGTAGTTGAATTCCAAAATAAATATCCCCTTTGTAAGAGTATATTTGGAATTCCAAAATAAATATAGAAAAATATACCTAGTTGAGACACTAAAGGACTTCGGACTTCAATAAGGACCAAATTTTCATATCAACAAAGGGAATACTTCTAAATTGAGGTAGTGAGATTCAATGAAAACCTTGTTGAACAGACCCAATGTTCCAAATATGAGTTTGTGTTTCCATTAATGTCAAACTTGTTGATATATTTGGTCCAAATGCATCTTTAGTTAGTGCAATAAAAGAGGATTAGTTTACTGTTCATGCGGATGTGTGGAAGTTGATTGTGGATGATTCACATGATGTATCTAATTTTATTATATCTTTTCTAGAGATTTATAGATGATCTTAGTGCTCCACGGTTGTTATTGCCTAAGTGTGATTGTTCTGGTCAATAGTTTGTCAGAGTGACAATTTATAGCAATGTGTTGCATTCCTTGCATTTAGTAGTCTTGGTAATGTGGTTCAATGATTAGCTATGTTGGTGTCTCATGATGATCTGTGGTGCATCCACAAGTGTTTCTGGTGGTCCGCATCATGTGTTGACTTATTTTGGTTAGTGGGCATTATAAGTTTTATCTCTTCATGTCGACCTATAATGTTTTTCTCCATGCAGTAGTGTGTGGAACTATAAGCATTATTTTAGGATGGATAGAAAGATTTTTCAACATGGTTTGATTCTTCACACGCCTCATTCTACCTTCCACATTGCCTTGAAGATTTTTTTGGGGTTGACTATTTATATATACACATTACATAAAATTAGACATACCTAATTGATGTTATTTCTATTGTGAATGGTATATAAAGGATGAAATAATTTTGGAGGAAACAGAAGAAGTTGTATATGGTGTTATTAAGTGATATTATGTAAGTGTGAAGTTGCACAAGTGTAGTTGAGCAGTAATGAAGGCAATTTTAGATGTGTATTAACAGCGGACTGTAATCAACATATCAAAGGATGTAGTTCTCTTCAATTCAATCAAATTGCTATTGTAATCTCATATGGTTTTTATATTGCCTTGAAGAAGTGACCTTCACTATCCACAAGTCCCCTGTATCTTTCCTTGAGTTTGTGTTCCTCAATCTTGCAAGTCCATATCGGGAGTAGTGAGCTTCTTTGGCCTTAAGCCTAAAAAATTGAAACTTGTTTTTCATATAGTGGAATAGTTCTCAACATGATTTTTCCTCATTGGGTTTTCCACATAAAATATTGGTTTTCAGTGACTGCTATTGTGTTTTTGAATTCCTACTTTTACACATATGGTAAATGGAATGAATGATAATTGATTGGCTAAAATGGTCAAGTTCTAATATATGTTGATTCATACCCCCACCCTCTCAGCATCTGAAAGTGTTCAACAATTGGTATCAGAGCAAGGCTCTTGAAGAAATAGTCTAGCAGCTAAGGTAGATTTGATATTTGAACATAATATTTGAGTTTGAAGATTTAGATGGTATGGAACAACATGAAATGGATATTAATGTAGTTGTAGATGTATATGGTGAAAAATTATGATGACAAAATATTGCAAAAATACAAAGATCCAACCACAACAAACCCTAGTTCTACAATAAAACATTCCCATACACCAATGAAGATACCTAAGAACATGCAAATTAACAAATTAAATAATTATACCATTTACATGCCAAGTAGGGTTTGATCTTCATTGTCTCCTATCTCCATTGATCTTGTTTGATATATTTTCTCTCAGATTTTGTATGTGCACAAGAGCTCAACAAAGAACAGATTGTGGTTGTGAAGTCACTTGATCGCAAGAAGGCTTGATAGTCATATTAGGTGTTAGAAAGAGAGAAAGAATCCTCTTATATAGAAGACACTTTAGAAAATGGAGGGATAAGATTAAGAGGAGAAAGAAATAAATGGTCTGCTAGGATTAAAGGGTAGGTAAAAGAAATAATTAAATAATGAAGAGGGTAGGTAGAGGAAAATTAAGAGATAAATGACATGTGTCATAGAGAGGAAAAAGATAATGAATTAATTAAATAAAAAAATATTTATTTAATTAATAGAGGAAGTGGGACCAATTAAATAAATAAAATATTTCTTTAATTTAGGGAAAGATAATTTAAATAAATAAAAGTATTTATTTAAATGAGGAAATGGCTAGAAGAGGCTAAATGAATTAATTAAATAAATAAAATATTTTTTTTACTAAGCTAGGACAATTTTTGGTGTCTACAGTAGATATTGAAGGAGAATTAAGTGTTGCTCTTGCTGATCTAGATGAAAGTAGAGGAACAAACAAGAATGAAGAATCTAATGCATTTGTTATCTAAGAAAGAAAATTGAAGATGGAAAGTATACCCCATTGATGATCTTTAAAAAACACTACATATAAAATCAACATAAAGTACCAAACTTGAAGAAGAAGAGATCATGTTGAGGAAACAGTTAAAATAAGGAAAAGAACTAATTGACAAGAACTTGAAGCTTAAAGGTGGCAATGAAATGCTTGATGTGATGCATAGTGATCAGAAGCAATCTAAAGACAAAAGTAGACAATTTTGAAAAAGGTGAATGTTCTAAGACTCTCAACCAAGAGGATAAAGGAAAGAAAAAGGTGAAGGATGAATTGAAAAATACTAATGAAGATAAAAAAAAAGTTTCATTCTGATCCAGATTAAGAAGAATTCCAGGAAACCTCCTCCTGCTCAAACCAATTATTCATCATCCTTTAATGGTACGTAATTATTTTTCATGCAATAAATTTGGACATAGAGATAGAAAATGTAGAAGTCAGATAAGATCTCAATCATTTAATGGTTAATGCTACTCTTGCAATAAGTTTCGACATAAGACAAATGAGTGTTGAAGTAGGATGGTGTGGAATAGATGTATGAGCTATGGTAGAAATGTTAAGTATTTCAATAGATATTGTTATGCATGCAACAAAAATGGGCACAAGACAATTGAGTGCAGGTCTAATGACATAATGAATGAAAATGGTCTGCAACAAGGTCTGAGTTGTTATAACTACAATAAATCGGGACATGTTTCTAGGCTCTAGAGAGGAAAGAATGAGAAGACTTATAATATGGTAAAGAAGATTGATGTCAATGAAGAAAAGGATAAAATAAAGATGACATGGGTGATGAAATCTAATCAGAATATGGAAGGAATGAGTGTGGATGGATTTGTACTTACTGATGGTGTAGATGGTTCCTCTAGAAACTAGATAGAGGGGATTGTCTAAGGGGTACAACTAATTAAAGACCTTATGACCCCCTTTGTAGTTTGGATGTTGAATTGTTTTTATCATGGTAGATGTTGTGAAGGAATTTTTGGAGCAATTTGAATATTTGTGATGGTTCCTAGAGATGTTTAAGATTTATGGCAAAATAAAGTATGAACTTTTTTACTATAACAATAAAATGCATTTATGTTGGAAAACCCTAAGTAAACATAAACACAAGGGATAAATTGGATTTTTTAATTCATTTTGATTACTTGTAATCTTGTTAATTTGAGATTTAATCAATGCAGAACAATTTTCTTATGTGACAAGGTGATTCAAGGTTTTCATTTGCAAACCCTAAGTTATCGGTTTTATTTTGTGTGGTGCAAAGTGGCTACACCAATTGTTGTTGAACTATCTTTGAAGCCACAACCGATATTCAAGACATCCATTTGTAGTCATGGTTAGTGACAAGGAAGGATCCTTTTTGAGGGTTCTAAAGATGCAATTTACACTGAATATGTTAGGGCTTATATTCATGTGCTCTTGATAGAGGTAAGCCATGTAAAGATTAATGATTTGTGGAAATTGTTAGTAGGGGATGATTTGATGAGATTCAAGCCCCTATACAAGAACATTTTGGAGTTAGGTTTGAACAGTTGTAAATATTTCCTTGACTTTGAAACTAAAATCATGCATAGATTAAGATTATCCTAACTCGCATTCACAATGATGTGATGTATTTTGTCTAACCTCACAAAATCACGATGAATGCCATTAAGGCCTTAGATAGAATGTGCTCCTTTGGAACTATCCTGGTGATTAAGATGGTGAAAAATGACACTATAGCATAGTTGGCTAGTGTTGTATTTGATAAGAGATCTAGAATAGTGGAATATATAGTTGATTTGGGTGTAAAGTGTGTTACCAAGGGAGTGGCATATATGATATGCTTTTAGAACCTAGAGGGTTCTGCTACTGCTATTGCAATGTATGCTACATATCAGATGGCAGTTTAGGGTGAGAAATTTGATCTATGTGAAATTTTGAGACTATAATTGATAGACAACCTTGAGAAGACCAAGAGTGCAAAGTATCCATTCAGGTATGGATCTTTGATCATATGTTTGGAATGAGCTTTTGGAAATATGGAATAAGGTGTGGGTCAAGTTTTGTCCTATTAGAGTATAAATAAAATAGTATAATAGAAGATTTAACAATGATACAGATGAATACAACAAGAAATATTGGGGTTTCTTAAAAAATATTCAAAATAAAATGCAAGCTAGAGAGAGGATCCCGAGTGAATTGGTTAGGAAATAAAAGAATGAAATTACTTTTCTAGTGAGTAGATATTATTCTTAAATTGAGTTTTTTGAACCAAGGATTGCATGGTTACCTTAGCTACCTTATGAGGTATCTTTGGAAGAGGTTGAAAAGAACATTGACACTTTATTAAAGTTGATGGTTGATCCAAATGATGAGAGGTTTTGAACTACTATAGAGATCTTTAAGAAAATAATCAAGGATAAAGTTGAGAAAGGTCATGGAAAGAGAATGGAGATACTTTACCAAAAGATAACTCTACCTATAGTTTAAGAATCATTTGGAAAGAGGGGACTGAGGAGGACTAGGTCAATTTTTGCCTCTCATTTGGTAAAGATTGATTTCTCATGAACTCCAGCTAGATCTGTGATAATTGTAAGCAAAGGAAAAAGATCTAAACAAAAGGTGACAAGAGGAAAGAAATTTTTGGAGCCTATTGTTAAGTAAGTTGAGAGTAGTATTGTTGGCATATGCACACTCCAATGAGACATTGTAGGTGATTGAAGGTTTTGTCATTGATCGCAACCTTACAATCTTATGGCACCGGCAAGGCATTACACCGGTAAGATAATTCATCGGCATCAACAGATCACACTCTACATCGGCACTCAGACCACCGACATCGCTGGTATAGAGAAAGGAAGCATACCAACATAGAGGCCGACAAGATTTTTGATATATTATATTTTGTTTATTATTGTAAAAACTTTGTAAGCCGACTTGGCAAGTTGTAAAATGACTCTTATATAAAAGAGAGATCATTGTAGACATTTTGTAAGTGAGAAAAAGGAAAATATGAGGCAGACCTATTATGCAAAATATAGGTTAAAGGTTTTATGAAAAGAACAGAGCAGAAACCGGTATTGGATTAGGCATTATAGATGCTATTGTAAAGCAGTACAAGATATTGGATTTGTATAATCCACATTGTAAGTCAGTGAGACTTCCCATTGAGTGGTGAGCTCTAGGCAATTGGCCTTCCTGCATGTGCAGCCCCTCTTGTAAGTAATATTCTCTTATTGGCCAGTAAGTGAATATTGTGGGTCACAAATCCCACTGAGGTTTTTCCCACTCTGGGTTTCCTCATTAAATCCTTGTGTCATGGTGTGCTTTTCATGTGGATGCTTTTAATTCTATTTATTACATTATTTCTTGCATACCAATATACTGTTATAATATGTTCTACATGTTTTAAGTTAAGAAATTCAAT
Organism: Cryptomeria japonica; assembly: GCF_030272615.1. Classification (NCBI taxonomy): domain Eukaryota; kingdom Viridiplantae; phylum Streptophyta; class Pinopsida; order Cupressales; family Cupressaceae; genus Cryptomeria; species Cryptomeria japonica. The sequence goes on along the minus strand of NC_081405.1, from coordinate 108,190,235 downwards.
CCACCGGTTAGATACTAATTCGCCCCCCCCACCCCCCCCCAAAGTATCTATGGGAATCCTAAAAATTGGTATCAGAGCTTGGTCCTCTATTTTCAGAAGCCTAACAGCTTGAGGAAGATCTTGACACTGGTAAAGATGGAAAATCTGATGAAGCAACTTGAAGCAGCTCTCTTAGACTATGATACAGAAAAATTGAAAAGTATCAAACTAGAAGATGATCTAAAAGCAGCTCAGGATATCATTCAAGCACTTCAAGAGAATCTTACTATTGCAAGAAATAAGAGAAGAGAACTTTGTGAAAAGATGCAAAATGAGAATGATGAAAAGGAATCACTTAATGATATGATAAGCAAGCTAAGACTGAAGAAACAGAAAATGGATGGGATATATTCCTAGTTGAGAAAGAAAAATAGGAAGAATACAGGAACCCCAAACCAATAAAGGTATATCAGAAGGAGAGAGACAAAGGAAAAGGAAAGGTTGGTGGACCTCTGAGTATCAAAGTAAAAGACAACTTACCCCCACCTCCTTTTACATCACTAGTAACAACAACTACAGAAGATCAACCGTCAGTTGAAAGTATGGATGTAGAGGATGTCAATCCTAATCCTGAAGTCTTATACATAGTAGATGTTGATACATAAAAGATCAATATTGTGGTAGACAAAGATACAGCTAGTAAGACTAAAATGGCTAGTGAGCCACCGGTAGCTGAGCAAACTGATCAAAAACAAGAGAAACCGGCAGATGACAAAGAGCAACAGACAGAAACTCAGACTAAGACAGTGCAACAAACAAAGCAACAAGAAGAGAAACAACAACAGGAACAGGCTCCAAAACAGGTACAAGAACAGAGTCATGAGGAAACAGTACAATTGGCAACAGGAGAAGTACACAAACCATTGCTTAAGGAAATGCAAACACAAACAGACCTACCAGAGGTCACAACAAGCTTGGTTACTTCCTCCACTGGTGAAATTCAGAATGTTGGTTCCTCCTCAGCAGGCCACAAATCAAAAAATGTAACTAAAGTACTTTTGGATTCAATCAAAAGGATAACAGGTTGTAGTTCACAGGCTTATAAAGCTATAGATGACACAATCCCAATTTTGAAGGTAATTGCTCCTAACTGTAATATAGACAATAAAGATTCTTTAGGACAACTTGATACTTTGTGTAAATACATCACCGAGAACACAGTGACTCTTTAGAAAATAAAGGAAGAGACATTGAAGGACAAGGTAGAAATTGAAAAGAAAAAATTCTTTGAAGATCAGATAAAGAAGTGTACTAGAGAATTTGACACACTTCTATCAGAACTGTGTAACTTATTAAAGGAATACAAAACTCTGTACAAAGACACCTACAAGACAAACTTTTTGACAGTAAACATAGATAAGAAAATAAGCAAGGTACAGGATGAAATCAATAAACTTGCTGATAATTTTGTTAACTCACCTGATACATTATCAGTTTTTGAGCAAAGGATAACAAATTTTGAGGAAGAGTTACTTAAATTAGAAAGAGAAAAGGAGAGAATAGTGAATAAGGCAAAGTATTTGAGACTAAAACCGAGTCCAAGATTGGACTATCTAGCATCATTGCGGAAGGAAATATCTGAGGCACTGATACAAGGACAGAAAACACTGACAGAGCATATGCAGTACCTCACCGGTATAGTTAAAAGAACAGAGACAACAATAAGAGACAGTAAGAAGTTTATGGAGAGTATAAACTTGATTTTGGTGGATCTATTTCAAATTGTAACTACCCAGTTACAAGGTTGAAACTACAAACTCTACCGACATCTTGACACCTTTGTCATTGATGCCAAAGGGGGAGTAGTGGTATGAGAAAATTCAATATCACGGGAATCATATGCTCAGGGGGAGCACACATTTTTGGTAACATTTTTGGACTTCACATTTTTTGGATACATTTTTTAAATTTCTCATGAGTGTTACCATCAATGCCAAAGGGGGAGATTGTTGGCATATGCACACTCCAATGAGACATTGTAAGTGATTGAAGGTTTTGTCATTGATGGCAACCTTACAATCTTATGGCATCAGCAAGGCATTACATCGGCAAGGCATTACACCAGCAAGATAGTTCACCGGCATCAACCGATCACACTCTACACCGGCACTTAGACCACCGACACCGACACAAAGAAAGGAAGCATACCAGCACAGAGGCTGACAAGATTTTTTGATATATTGTATTTTGTTTATTATTGTAAAAACTTTGTAAGCCGACTTGGCAAGTTGTAAAATGACTCTTATATATAAGAGAGATCATTGTAGACATTTTGTAAGTGAGAAAAAGGAAGATATGAGGCAGACCTATTATGCGAAATATAGGTTAAATGTTTAATGAAAAGAACAGAGCAAAAACTGGTACTGGATCAGGCATTATAGATGCTATTGTAAAGCAGTACAAGATATTGGATTTGTATAATCCACATTGTAAGTCAGTGAGACTTCCCATTGAGCAGTGAGCTCTAGGCTTGTAAGTAATATTCTCTTATTGGCCAGTAAGTGAATATTGTGGGTCACAAATCCCACTGAGGTTTTTCCCACACCGGGTTTCCTCATTAAATCCTTGTGTCATGGTGTGCTTTTCATGTGGATGCTTTTAATTCTATTTATTGCATTATTTCTTGCATACCGGTATACTGTTATAATATGTTCTACATGTTTTAAGTTAAGAAATTCAATCCATCGGTTAGATACTGATTCACCCCTCCCCCCCTCTTTGTATCTGTGGGAATCCTAACAAGTACAGATGAAGAGGTTGAGAAAGAAAATTTTGCAACTATGAAGAGGTTTGCAAGGAAAAAAACAAAAATTGAAGATGATGAGAGTGAAGAGGACAATGTAATTCTTAGTCAAGGGAAGAGAACTTTGGTATCTCTAGTAGAGACCCCAACCAAGAAGGGGAAGGAAGTAAAGAAGAAATAACCTATGAAGCCAAAGGAAAAGAAGAAGAAGATAGGTACCCCTTTGGTTGATGTTGATTATCAACAACTTGACCTTGATAGTCTAGTAAATGCTAATTGTGTACATGACTCTTTAGATGAGACTATAGTGTAATATATTATTGTCCCTCTAGCTTATAGGGGGAAAATAGAAAAGGCTATCATAGAATATTTGATCACTTTTGATATGAGAGTTAGAGGTATTGTTGATAAGTTGTGTAAGCATCTATTAGAAGCTATCATAGAATGGAAGGATGAAGTGATAAAGGAGTCCAATATGAGGACATGTGCATTAGACATGGTGTGCATCCCTTTATCTAGGGAGGATAGAACCAATATTATGAAATCTCTTAATACAAGATTCAAAACTAAAGAAAGAGTGAATTTCAGAATGAGAGCAGATCTGGATGATTATTAGAGGATGGCCAAGTAGACTAAATATGAAGAAATTGAAGCTGCAAAAGAGTTGAAAAGAACTTTGTCTCCTCCTCTGGAGAAGACAAACATTGGAACTTTTCTAGAAGGGATTTATCATGGTGCAAGCAGTAGTGGAGCTAATCTGAAAAATAAAATAGAGCAGACAATTGAAGATGTAGGTCTAGGAACTAGTTTGGAACATCAAATGGATATAGATAAGAATGTAGAGAATATTGTAGAAGTGTTTTAAGAGGAGACAAAAGAGATGGAGAATACAATAGTGAATAAGGAGAAGTGTCTAAAGAAAGAGGAGAAGGAGAAGGGAATAGCGGAAGAAAGAAGAAGTATGTTTGGTGGAGAATCTTTCAGATCCTCCAAAGATTCTATATATTATAATTGTTACAATTATAGATGAAGTTTTTGCCATTGATTATGTTGAGGTACTCTGGGTACCTATGTCCCAAGGTCATATGAACCTTTATCAGTTGTCACCCTTTCACATGGTACATTTGGGTGATGTTCTCATCACACAGTGTGAAAGAAGTTCCTCATGTCGTAGGTGGAGTGCACAATTGATCCATGATATAGTTAAGTTTCTTCTTGAGAAACTTCAAGAGGTCGTACTAGATGACTCTCTAAGTGATGTGGAGTAGTTGTAGGTGTTTCTTAAGTGTTTAAGAGACCACACTTATAACTTACAAGCGACAATTTTAAAATATATGGAGAAGAGAGTAGAGGAGAAGAGGGTAAAGAAGTTAATAGATAGGTGTGTAGTTGCACACACCCAACTGAAGGAAAACATTAGTGTATTTGAAAAGACTATGGATGATGTAGTGGTTGTTTATCAATTTTGTCATCAGTGGTTGGAAACCACTAAAGAAATTAGAAGTCAAATGGGCATTGTGGAAGCAAAAATTGTACAACTTTCTAGCTCAATAGATTTGAAGAAGGATGCAGATAGAAATTGCACAACTCAATTGGAAAATTCATAATTAAAGCTAAATATACCAAATAATCAAAGGGAGGAGATCAAGAAACAATTTGGTTTCTAAGAGATGTAATTGATCTAAAACTCACCAGTATGATGAATTTTTTTGAAGACTCTCAGAAATTAGAAAGGTCAATAATTTTTTCAATTAGATGGAAAGAGGTATAGGATCTTTTGTTGAAAATTCAGTGTCAATGTATCTTGTTGGCCTTTGAAGAAGAAGAATGGAAGACTACATGGATGAAACTTAATATTATTCATAAAGGCATCATTTCTCCAGCTCTGCAAGGTACTTAAGATCCTTCTAGTAAGAAAAAAATTTCTTTTGTATATATGTAAATAAGTATATGGTGTTTGGAGTATAATTTGGTTTTCAGTTGCATTTAATTTTTGAAGAGTTTTCATTAATAGGGGGAGTAATATTTAAATTTTTTATAATGAGTTTGTGTTGAGGAGATATCCTTTGTCCTTGATGTTAAAGGGGGGATAATTCATTGAGGAGTTATTATGAAGTTGGCACAAGTGTTGTTATCAATGACAACTTGGGGGTGATTGTTGCAAATATGAGTTTGTGTTTTCATTGATGTCAAAATTTTTGATATCTTTGGTTCAAATGCATGTTCAATTAGTGCAATAATAAAGGATTAGTTTAGTGTACATATAGATGTGTGGATTTTGATTGTAGATGATTCAGATGGTGTATCCAATTGTATCATGGATTTTCTAGAGCTTTGGAGATGATCTTAGTGGTCCCCAGTTGGTATTGGCTAAGTGTGAGAACTCCAGTGAACACTCTATCAAAGTGATAGTTTGCAGGAATGTGTTGCATTCCTCTACTTTCAATAGTCTTGGTGGTTTGGTTTGATGGTTTATCTATGTTGGCATGTGATAATGCTAAGTGATGCATCCTTAAGTGTTTTTGGTGGTCTGCATTATGTGTTGAGTTAGTTCGGTTAGTGGACATTAACAATATTATATATTGGAGCCAACCTATGATTTTTTGGTCTATGAGGTAGCGTGTGAAACTATAGTTATTGTTTTGGGATGGATATGAAGGTATGATACATGGTGTGATTCTTCACATTCCTCATCCTACCTTTTGTATTTCCTTGAAGAGTGTTATTGGGTTGGATATTTATATCTACACCTTACATTAAATTAGGCCAACCTAATTGTTGTTATTCTGAATATGAATGGTACATATAAATGATGAAATGATTTTGGAGGAAAAGGAAAAAGTTACATGTGGTGTGTGTGTAAGTGCAAAGGTGCACAAGTGCATTTGAGTAGTAATGCAGGTAGTTTCAAATGTGTATTAATAGTAGACTATAATCAACATATTAGAGGGTGCAGTTCACTATAGTTCAATCATATTCATAGTATAAATTTATATGCTTTATATTTTTTCCTAAAGAACTGATATTTAGTGTTTGTAAGTCCCCTAAAAATTTCCCTGAGGTTGTGCGTATTAGTCTTGCAAATCCATATCGGGAGTAGTGAGTTTCCTTGGCCTTGAGCCTAAGACATTGTAACCTATTTTTCATATAGTGGGATAGTTTTCACCATGTTTTTTCCATCATTCATTTTTCCATGAAAAATATTGATGTTAATGTGTGATTTCTATTATGTTTTTCAGTTCTTTACTTTTGCACATGTGGTAGATGGAATGATTGATAATTGATTGGTTAAATTGGTCAATTTTTAATATATGTTGATTCATCCCCCCTCTCAACATATGAATGCGTTCAACACATGGATGTCGATAAGGTGGGGTGAATCAACATTAACTATAACTTAACCATTCATTATCAATTTAAACATTAAAATAGATCTAGTGAAAGAAAGAACTTGAAACAAAGAATGCACCACACAAGAACACCAATATTTTTATGTGTAAAAACCAATGAAGGAAAACCATAGTGAGAGTTAACTCACACTATATGAAATATGTATTACAATACTTACTTAAAGGCTCATTTCCCAAGGACCTGCTCATTGCTCTGTAATGCACTTTCTAAGAAAGATACATTGAAATAGGGACCTATTGAAGAGACTCATTGTTTGATAGTAGGATACAGAAAGATTATAATGAAAACATGAACTTCTATAGAAGAATTATCTAACTTATGTTGATGTTGTAGACTTCATTGTTTTACTCAATAGCTCTATTATACCAACTTCACACACTTCATGTACTCACTAATAAATTAAAAAATAATTCCATACATCAAATACCCTTCACAAATGACCTATCGTTCCTTATATTCTCTTTGCAATACCTCAAAATATCAATTAGGCTAGCTCCAATAGGACCTATAGAAGAAACATGTATTATCACATAGGTTATCTCTAAAAAATATACATATCATAAAACAAAATAGGTTATGGATCAACCCAAAACATGACTCAACTCCAAACACATCTCAAAACATTCTCAAAATTCAATAAGATAGGTCAAGGTCAACTATAAACAAAGGAACTCAATTTGTTGGCCCAAACATCATCATCACTGTCAAAACTTAACTGTTTACCTTTACACCACCAGGGATAAACCCGAGTTGTCATGTAGCCCAATGGAAAATCATGTAGACCATATACAACATCTCTACAACCATCTCCTGTAGTAATTGATCATTAAATGTAGATACTAGTGGGAAACTCTCTAAATTGATAGAAACAAAGCAATCTAGTTTGACTAATACAATTCAACACATGGAATATTTTACTATGGAGCACCAAAACAACTAAAAATAAAAAATTTGAACCCTTATACCTTCCTAAATATATTCCCAAGTTGACATAACAATAATTGTACAATAAAAAGAATGCAAACCATATCAATAGACTCTATTAACTACATAACACTATCACAACACTATATGATACATAGAAACTTATATCTATTATAGTGGAGGGAGACATCACCTTATACATCATATATTTCATGCTTATAACTATATCATCTTATTTCCAGAACAACAAGAAGAAATATTACTGTACAAAGAAATTCAGACCAAAACACCAGAGACTCTACCTTAGAGAAATCACTACAAATGCCTTAGCCATTAATCTCAAACATTTTGTTACATGTGGAGCATAAAAGTTACATAGTATCATTGTATGAGGTTGAAGAACATTATCTTACATCTATTTTCTTATCTACATCATAAATGAGTACAAAAAAGTTGATAATCATTTATCTCTTCATCATCATTCATGTGCAAATCAACATCCTTGTCAAATCATCTCTCTCAAATCTTCCACTAACTTACCAATCTATCTCTAACCATTTATTAGAATCTTCAACTTCACCAGTGGCCTCAAGTTGACATAAATGACAACATGTATTTCCAACAATATCCCCCTTTGTCATTGATGGAAACAACTCACTTTTACCTACAAATCTTCTCTCCCCCATCTATCAAATCGTCTCTCCTCCTTCATTTGTGCTCACTCCCCCTTTGACATCAATGAAAAAGGGCATAAAATTTCATACTTGTCACAACCAAAAATATGCAAGAACTCCTCTAACCATATGAACTTGTTAAAAAATTATACCACTAAGATGGAGATCCCAAAACTGACACTATGTACAAAAATCTTCAAACAATAACCAATAATGATACTGCAAGCCTCCACAAAATGTCTCATCTATGAACTTGCAACTCCCTTAGAGGGTAAAATGCTTTTGCATATTACCTTAAGATGTGCTATAGTTGCATCTTAATTGGTCCTAGCTAAGGTAAGGATTTTATTATTAGACTCAAACTGTATGAACACATCCTCAGCCTCATCTATAATCCTAGGAGCCATCATCTTTTGTTTCACTTTCTCTACTTCACCAATAGCCCAAATAGAGAAGCCAACCTTAAATTCAGCGCTTCTCTCAATTTATTGTATCCTTTATCTTCTCCCTTCAAGCCTGAAGCAAAGACAATTGTAGATGTAGATTTTATATGTTTGTCCTAGTTGCTCCATCCTTGTCCTTTGACAAGTCATTTGATTTTTCCATCTAAGAAATATATGACTCAATAGATTCAATCTAATATTTAATATTATTTGTAGATCCTGACCATATTAAACAAAACTAATACAAGGTAGTCCCCTCAATAACACATTCCTTGAATGACTTCAAGTTATCCTTCAACTTGTTGCACTTACATTAGCACACTGGTCAAATTATTTAACCACCCTCTTATCATTCAATTTTCTTGTTGCCTCATGTTTTTCCTTTTGTTCAATATAGGAGGAATGACCCTTGAAATAATCCATCAATAGCTATTTTTTTTTCTTTGAAGGTAAAAAGGGATCAATGTTTGCCTCTGCTAAACCCTCCTGAATAGTCTTCAATACATCATTAATTAAATTTGTCTTCTTCAGATGTTCTTTTAGAATTTATGTCATTGTTGAAGTATGTAGGATATCACCAAGTTGCAACTTGTGAAGAGGGGAAATATTTTACAAATCCACTTGTCCCTCTTGTGTTAGAATTTGCAGTAAATATGGTGTCACCACAAGTTGATATCCATTGATCTACAATCCTAGTAGGTCCTTGAAATAATTAGAGTGATAAGATGATCCCTCACCAACTTCTTGTCTATTGGTAGAAGAATCTTGCTTTTCACATGTCTTCTTAGTTGTATCATCTTATACTTATTTCCTCCCTCTTGACTTTTGTCTTGTAGGATGATTTGTAAGTCTTTGTTCTTTTTTGCATCTAGTATATTTTATTCTTTTTCATTTTACTCAAGAATAATTTTCTATACATCCTTATGTTTATAGCTTATTTCTTTTATTTTCTATTTTTAATTTGCTTTCTTTTTTGTGCCTAGTGTTAACAATACTTGAAAATATAAATTCCATCATACAAGGTCCCACTCAAACACAAAGGAGAATACTTAATATTATAATAATTTCTCCAATACATTTTATTATTGCTCATTGCACGAGTCTAGTTATTTTTGTATTGAAAAAACTATGTACCAACACTACCAAACAAAAATTAAAAATTAGCGTTGCCTATCTAACTTCATACAATAAAATTTTGGTTGGTCCAATAATTCTTCCGCTACAATTTTAGCTTGTCAACAAACATTAGGTACTAGAATACAATGCCACCAACTGATGAGGTTAGAAATATAGTAAGAACTATAAGGGATTGAAACAATGAACGTTTCATAATTAGAAGAGCATAAAAATAGGGGATATGATATTAGCATTCTTTACATTGTTAGTAAATGTGCATTTTTAATATAAAAATATATACAATGTATGTGTTTTAATATGCATGAATGTCGAATGCTAAATATTTTACAATCTCCACTCATTTAGAGTTGGATTTTCATGCGTAAAGGTTGAACATCACTTGTGGCTCCTATGTTAGTGTTTTTAACATAAAATAACCCAAATTCAAACTTCAATCTCATAGGTTGTAGGCGTTTTAAAATATTTTCATGCAAAACAACCAATAAAATGAAGAGATACTTCTTAGCTTTGTAGTTGTAAGTTTTTTTAATATTTTAAATATGTTAAGGTATTTAAAAAAGAAAAAAGAGTTGCTTCATATTCATCTAGTACATATTTATTGACTTTTTATTAAATTTGACTCGCTTATCCAAATTTAACAAAAAAAAAAAAAAGGAAAAAGGATTGGTCTAGCTTAATTATACAAATATTCAAAGGAAAACTTATATTGACAATTATTTTTATGCAAATTATGTAATGTGCACACTTAGCAATATGATTTTCAACATTTATCCACTTCAAATGATCTCAAAAATTGTTTCATAAAAATAATAAAAAAATATATTGTTCTTGTAGTTCTCACTCTTGGCTATATGTCAACCAATTATATTTTTCAAATGTCTATCTATCGAAATAAACAAAGGTGCACACTAGGCATTATGTTATATTTTAGTAGTAGAAATAGAAACACTTTTTCTTACACTAAATAATTCATTTTGATTCTTCATAAAAGAACACCATAAATGTGCTTCTATAAGTCTATTTACATGATAGTGTTAATAACCAAACAATCAATAAAAATGACTAATTTTTATGATATATAGATGAATAAATGGTTTTCCTTATAATCATTCAACTTCTTTTTTTTTAACTTTGTATATATTTGAAACAAGAGACGCAAAGCATCATGTCCCTGCCATTAGTGTGGTTAGCTTAAATTATCTAGATAAAAGTAGAGATGAAGATAGAGGGGGAGAGGAAGAGGGAGAGAAATAGATAGAGAGATAGAAAGGGAGAGGGAGAGACAAAAATAGAAAGATATAAATAAGGAAACACAAAAGGATGATACAAAGACCCAGTGTGAAACCAAGGATTTTGAAAATTTGTTGTCAAAGGGGTAATGCATTTACATGAAAATATATCATGACATTATGATAGAAGTGAGATCAATTTTGTGAGTAACTCAACTAGATAAGGACACCTCTATAAGTTTGTATGATAGATGGATGATAGATTGTGGATCCCAGATGATAAATAATCTTAAATGAGCGGGGGGGGGGGGGGGGGGCGGGGGGGGGTGCAATGTCCTCTATAATTGACTTAACACATAAATTAATAGTTTGATGCGAGAAATAGACCATGCTTAGCTTGAAAGGAGTTAGGTTGAGCTTAATTTAAACTTTTTAATTTGAATATTTAAAGGTTGAATTTGTAGGTATGAAAATAAATGGATCAAATTCACAATAGTATAATTAATCTTGGTAAGAGAATACATAATATAAGAGACCATTGTATTTATGACATTTTGCATTTATGATAATCTTGATGTTTAGTTTAAATGTAGAGTGCAAATGATTTTTATGAAGAAGCATTGCTTACATTGTGTTTGTTTGAAAATGAGATGTTAGAAAAATTAAATTTCGACTTCATTATTTTCTCATGATTTGTCTTAATTAGAAAAAAAAAAATAATATATTTATATTATTTCAATTATGAAATTTTCTTGCTTCTATATGTAGAAAAATATATATTTAATTATTTTATAGATATATATTAATATTAAATATAAACATATTTTAAATGATACATATATATAAATATAAAATACTTCTAATTAAATTTCATTTATTATACCAAAATTTTATTTTATTATAAAACAATCATTCTTTTTCTTTTTAAGTACAAAATATTTATTAAATTAGAATAATTATTAATGAAATGGTTATATATATATTTTTTTAAAAGCACATGTCACAATAACAATAAAGTAGCTAATAATAAATAAGAAAAAAGAACACATGTCACAATACATGTTTTTAGGAAAAAGTTTTTTTTTTTTAAAAGAAAGTATTTAAGAAAAAAGAAAGAAAGAAAGGCATAACCCTATAGTTTATGCTGCCTTAAACAAAAATAAAATAAAAATGTTTTTAGATTTTATTTACATAATTAAATAGAACAAAAAATTAAATATTTAGCCTACAATTTTACAAATTAGTACATAATGTGCAAGTCTAATAATGTTTCATCACTACAAAATCTATTTTTTTAAATATAAAATCTATTGTACAAACATAGGAGTCATCAATAAGAAATGACAATTCGTTTTAAAAAATTTAATATTATCTGACATGTGATGTAAAATTTATAATTTAAAGAGAAAAAAAAGAATTTTATACCCACTATTTACCATAAAAGCCAATAGAAAGAAAGATAAATAACATTTTTTTAGTTATCAAATAAAAAAATTAATTATAGACTATAGAATTGTTACTCAAAATTTTTAATTTTGTAAAATGATTGGTTGAGTTTGTTAGTGTCAGTTTTGCATGCAGTTTGCATGATCCTCTTCCTCTCTGTGAATGATGAACCGCTTGCATGATCCTCTCCATTCACTTCAAGAATAGTGGATCTATCTTCCATGCAAATTGTAGATGAATAAGTCTAACTAAGCCTCTTTCACTGCTAATTTCATATTTTGTGTCTTGGTTCACTTTGTATAAATCTGCATTTGCATAATGTAATTTGACACAATGAATTAATATAATTTAATTCTTATAGCTCTATTTTTTTCTTCTCTGTTTTCTGGAAGTTTTGTTTCTTACTTCCTAGCTAGGTTTGTATTCTGCTATGCAGAAAATTTAACATGGTATTAGAGCCTGAGAGCTAGGAGGAAGGGCAAATTATTTGCAGGCAGATTTCTAAAGAATGGAAGCTAACGTAAACCTCTATTCACAGGCCTTGCCTTCATCTTCTCCTTTGTGACACATCATTTTAGTGGACCTGTCTTGTTTCTCCTTTGTCATATTATGAGGGAGATTTTATACTGTTAGTGCTAATTATTCTTGGTTTTGTTTCAAGTTTGATCAGTTCATTGTTGGCACCTGTATTTTCAACTAGCAGCTTCTTCTTGTATGGTCGAGTAGTGTCGTTGGGGTCACTGGTGCAGATTCATGTGCTACATGCATCTTCGAATGTCAGATGTTTTGCCTTTATTTTCCATCTAATTATTGTTCGTGTAGTATCATTGAGGGTACTCATGTAGATTCTTGATATTGATCATCATCTTGGCTTGTGAGGAGGTTCTTCATTCAGCACTCTGGCAGTCATCATTCTATAGTTGTTCACACTTTTCTTGTATCTCAAAGGATTTTCTTTTGTATTTCATAAGTTGCATCTCTTGTAATTTTGAGGGGGGGGAGTTTGTTCCCAATGGGTTTTCCCTCTTTCCTCTTTCCATATCTCTGCTTAGTTAGACTTAAGGAGGGGTGTTAGTGTCAGTTTTGCATGCAGTTTGCATGATCCTCTCTCTCTCTATGAATGATGGACCGCTTGCATGATCCTCTCCATTCTCTTCAAGAATAGTGGATCTATCTTCCATGCAAACTGCAGATGAATAAGTCTAACTAAGCCTCTTTCACCACTAATTTCATATTTTGTGCAGTGGTTCACTTTGTATAAATTTGCATTTGCATAATGTAATTTGACACAATGAATTAATATAATTTCATTCTTCCAGCTCTGTTTTTTTCTTCTCTATTTTCTGGAAGTTTTGTTTCTTATTTCCTAGCTAGGTCTGTATTCTACTATGTAGAAAATTTAACAGAGTTAATTACAAAATTGAATTCAATGAAGGCATTAGTATCCCGTCGTAGGCAGGAACTAATAAGATACAAAAGTTGAAATGCGAATGCGATTTAAGTTTACTAAAAATAAGTTACATTAAAATCTTTGACACATAAGACTTGATAATAAAATGTTCAATAACCACATAATTATGTTGAATGTTTGATTGTTGTGAACATTTCTAAAATTTGATCCAAATTTCTTGATTTGAGATAGTTTAAGTTTACATCACAATTTACATAATTTCTAATTCTTTACATGAACTTTGAAATTGATGACACTTGTAAAAATAATGTATTCATACTTGTCAACATCCTTCTATTATGTACATAAACCCTATTATAAACTTACAACAAACACTACGTAAACTCACAAATTCATTGCAAAAATCAAATATTTTTCATTCATATTCATGTTCCAAAACATAAAACTATCTTAGATCACAATAAAATAACTAACACCAAAATGATCTTCCAAATCTTGGTTGAGTCTCATTAATATGTCAAAGCATAGGGGGAACAAAAAATTTGATAAGTAGGAGGTATTTTCCACAAATAGTCAAACTATGATATTGCTATCAAGGTTCAACTGTGTAGTTTTTGAGTCAGCCATCTTGCTAACTAGTTGATATTCTCTATCTCTAAATGTAGATGTCTATATAATCCATAGGTAAACAGTCTATTGCAGCATTTCCTCAAATAATTGATGAACCATAGATGTAGATGCATGTATTCAAAATAATTTACATACTCTATGTCTTTGCATTTTAAAAACTTCCATTTCAGAGAAAGCAATGAGAAAACTGGTAAAGGATACATATTCTAGTTTCTACCTAACATTTTGTTTTCTTGAAAGCTTCTAAAACATTTTTCAGTGATTCCATTTTTTTCATGTGTTACAATTATATGTTGTTATTATTTGTATAATGGTTTCAAAAACCTTTTCAATAGATCCACTCTCAAGATAGCCTACACTCATAGTAGCCTTCACGAACATATTTCTTGTAGACATTAAAATAGTTCACGTTCATTTTCAAGTATTCATACTTTGCTTACTTGTCTACTGTGGCAGCCATGGAATTTATACTTGTAACATCCATTTTTAACTATTCAATTACCTTCAAGGGATGTGACACACATTAAGCTTACACTTTCTAACATGTTTTAGGTTTAATATGTTGCTTAATATATGTGGTCATACTAAGAGTATACTTTTATGCTTAAAAGTGTTAAACATTCAGAATTGACTAACATTATCTCGACTTAATATGTTACTTAATGTATGTGATTTACGACTAATGACATATTTACACATTTACATGAAGAACCTACATTTTCAACATGCTTTACCTTATGTGCAGGTAACAAAATTCAACATTATATTTTATCAAATTGTCCACAAAGTTGTTGAGAGTGGAGACGCAAAGCAAAGGCACACCAAGTTTTATATGTTTCTGTGTATGTGCATTGGGACTAAACTCCAACTTTATAAAGGTAACCTTGAACGTTTTGTGTTTCCCACGTATATTGGCAAGATTTTGAAGGTGTGATGCAATGTGGAAATGTTCATTGCAAGCTGACTATCCCACTTTGCCTTTGTCTATTGCAGGTAATGAAAATTAAAAGATAATTGACAATTTCCAAATTGTTCGATTGTATCCTGGGTCCACGCTTCCACCAAGATAGACACAGAATAAATTTTAGCTTTAACCTTTCTATTGCGATTTGTAATGTTAGCACAGTTGCATCAGAACATCACTTTTCCTCTGTGTAAAATAGTCTTCTACTTATCTCTTTTATTGCTTACCTTTATAAAGTGATACAGTATCAGGGTTAGAGTGCAACTGTTCAATTGTGTCAAGTGGAAATAAGAAGTCTATCTACCAAAACTCTTGAGTTCTTTATTTTGAATTAATGTAAACGAGAAGTCTACGTTTATCTTGTAGTGTACCAAAATAAATTATTAACCACTTCCTATTTGATAAAGCTTGAACAACAAAGACCTCTCATAGACAACTTACTATATCGACACAACTTTTGGATAGTGACTTACCTAGAATTTCAAAAACCATCATGGTTAAAGATGGGATAACACAACATAGATTTCAAACTATGTAGGTACATTTGATTCTTTTTATTTGTTTGAGAGTCTTTAGCCCATATTGCTATTTTTGAGAGCATTTGAAAATACGTTGTCATTTTCTTTGGTTTTGTTGTAAAGCTCAAGCAATTTGAAATTGGATCAATGATTTATTCAAGATTTATAGGCCTAATCTATTCTCTTGAAATATGATCCTCCTAGGAGATTATCCCATAATCCTTACTAAATTCAGCTAGATATGGCAAGCTTTTAGAGTGGAGATATTATGCAGCACTTAAAAAGATAACAATAATACCATCTTTTCTAGATGTATTATTGATATTAATTTCTCCAAATATTCTAAATGTTTGGTATTAGATCGCCATGAGAAACCAGCGCTGAAATGCCTAAGGTTATCTCCCACTACACCAGGATCTGAGATCTAATTTTCACAGCAACCAGAGGATTCAAAATCCGTTGCAGACTCAAAATCTCCACTCCATCTAGGGTTCTCTCATGAGGAAGGCTAGCCATTAAGCCCCCAAGAGTTTTTCGAGCTATCAGAAGAATCCTAACTTTCAACGTATTCGTCCTCAGTCAAACCACCCACTTCAGAGATCTGCTCAGCAAACAAAATATCAGAAATCTTGGTTTAATGACTCAACGAAGCATCAAAAATTAGACTCTTGGGCAAATAAAGTCACGACCGGCTCAAACAACATCCCTATTGTAACTAGGACTTAGAGTTTTGCTCCTCCCAAGCAAGCTCTTTCCTTCAAGTAGCAACTTCATCTCCAAAGCTTGCAAGGCTACGCTCCATCTGCATCTGGGTTGCCCTACAGGGGTCCGCATGCCTTGGGTTTCAGAAAATCTTTTCCCTCGTGGCCCACTCCTAATTTTGAGTGCAAGGACTAGAAATGGAACAAGAAATCTATAGGAAGCAAATTGTTTGTGCTTCCTTCAGACTCCTTGAATCCTATGATTGCCCCACTCAAGGAAAATGCTTTCTTCGTGAAATGGTGTCGTAGTGGTGGGTCTAGCAAATATATTCTTGACTGGTGGAAATATGTGTGGACGCCTCTTTGAAGAAAGAAATCACAAAAGGCTATCCTCTGTTCTTCCAAGGCTCCACATTTCACTTCCTTGACTGGAAACCAAGCTTTGATTTGGTGGATCACAGATTTGAGAAAACTCCAATTTGGTTGTCTTTAGTAGGCCTTCCATCTGAGTTTTGGTGTCCAGAGTCACTCTTGAGGATTGGCGATACTCTTGGCTCCTTGGTGGGGATTGAGGCGGACTTCCTGAAAGGCCTTAAAGGGGACATAGCAAACATTAATGTTGAAATTGACCTCATGAAAGGTTTTTATAGTGAACAAGAAATTATTTCAGAATTGGGTAGATGGAATCATAAAGTGATAATATTGGGTAACAAAGTCCCTGGTAAATGTTTTCTTAGGAACCACATAGTCATTAACAATTCTCTGACAGCTTCCATGGGAGCCCTCAACCTTCCTCATCAACATTTAGTGCCAATCACTGCTAGCCTAGACATTCAGAAGATAGTCATGGATCGGCAAATCGCATCAGACCCATCGGACTCAGCTATTTTGGTTATAGCCTAAGTAGTCAAGAAGACTCTTGGCAGTCCCAAGTCAAAGCCTCAGCCTCTCTTCCTATCTCAACTGTTGATCCAAACTTTCAACTCCTTCACACTCCTATATCTAATCTGCGTCCAAGAGATAAATCAGGAGGTTTGAACCAATCGATTCCAAGTGAGGTTTCTCAGGGTTCCCTACCCTCTCCTTTAAGTCATCCCCCTCTCATTCTATCTCTAATTGCTAAGCCTCAATCCCAAAAGGCCGTTAGGAGTTTTTTTGGTAAAACAAAACTCCTTCCTTGAGAAGAGGGGCATTCAATGTATTTTCCCAACCTTTAGCTAAGGCTTCCAAAAGACAAAGCAATTTTAAGCGTAAGAAACTCACGGGATCCCTCCAACCATCAAAATTCAATAAAAGCAAAAATATACATCTATTGAAAATCTTACAAGAAGAGGATGTTATTGAAGAAGATCTTAAAGCTGATCTTAAGGAGGATAATGAATCACACTTATCGGAAGGAGAGATTTATCCTTCTTCAGATCTTCCCCCTTCCAATCAACATTTCAACCTATTTGCAAAAATCCCTTTCCCTTTCCTTTTCTCTCTGCCTTTAGGGCCTAATAGTCTAGATTTGACTAGTGAGAATAATGCTTAGAATCTTCTATAGAATCTCATGACACAAGATGAAGAACTAGACTCAATTTTAGACACTCCCCTTGTAGTTTTGTACTCTTAGATTAAGGAAAAAAGGAAACTAGGGCTACACCAGATTCATGAGGGTTTGGAGAAGCCAGACTTTGGTTCTTCCCCTCCCAAGAAGGGTCGCCAATCATTCATAGAAGCTAGATCCGAAGATGGAGCGGTGGAGAATCAACCTAAACTATCGGATATTTGGAAAATAGGGAAAGGGAATCCCTTTCCTAAGCAACAATGAAAATCCTATCATGGAATGTTAGGGGCCTCAATGCCCCTAACAAACATATGGTGATCAAAGGAAGGATTCTTTTGGTCAGTGCAGACTTATTCCTATTGCAAGAAACTAAACTGGAGGACAAGCAAGCAGTTTCCTTTGGAAGTAGAATTAGCCCTCTATTCCAGGCATCTCTTCAATTCACTGTATCCTCAGAAGGAGCATCTCGAGGATTATGATAATATGGAAGCCTTCTCAAGTCAAAGATGAAGGTATTGTATCTAGCAGGAATTGGCTTCTTGCCAAAATCATTCATCTTCAAACAAACACTTCATTCTTTATTATAAATACCTATGGCCTAGTGTCCCCACACAAAAAGTGACTCACATGGTCTTCTTTAGATGGAGTCTTGTCTACTTTAGCTGAGGAACAAGTCTTCATTGGGGGAAACTTCAATGCTATCAGGAGTTCTTCAGACAAAAGGGGAGGAATCATCCGGCTAGGTGGTTCCCAATAGGACTTCAATGATTGGATTGAAAGGAATGGTCTTTTGGAAATAGATTTAGGGGACACCTTCACATGGTCAAAGAGAAGAAAAGGTTTTATTAATATAGCAGAAAAAATAGATAGATTCTTCTACCAAGGGGACTTGAGGCCTTTTCCCTTCACTCCCTCCTATAATGTCCCTCCTTGTTTAGGTTCAGGCCATTACCCCATTTTTCTCTCTTTGCAAGGCACTCAGGGAATGTCCAAGACTCCATTCAGGTTCTAAAATATGTGGATGAAAGACCAAAATTTTCTTACCCTGATAGAAAATTGGTGGAAGGAAAGATCATTTGAGGGATCAAAACTCTTCCGCTTCATCGCAAAGCTAAAATTAGTTAAGCAGAAATTGCTCCAATGGAATTCCCAACACTTGAAAAACATATTCTGAACAAAAAGATCACTACAAGAGAGATTAGCTGCTCTTAATGATAGGATCATCTCAATGGGAATGGATCAAGAATCCTTTCAATATGAAAGTACCCTCCTTTTGGAGTATGAGGACATTCTTTCTAAAGATTAAATCTTCTAGAAGCAAAAGTCTAGAGAGAACTGACTCAAAATGGGGGATAAAAACACCAAGTTCTTCCATAATGTAACAAAACTCAGAAGAAGCAAGAATTGGATATCAAAACTGGAAATTAAGCATAACCAAATCTCAGAGGACCCAGAGGAAATAAAGAAACATATCATCTCCTTTTATTCTAATCTCTTAAACAACAATGAAGGATCTCAATTGCTGGAACAAAAGAAGCATCTGGCAGGGATCCCCAAGATCATAACAGGTGAGCAAACTCAGATGCTAAATGAGAGAATTAAGTTGGAAGAAGTATTCCAAGCTCTTAATCAACTCCCCTCTAGTAAGGAACTTTGGCCGGATGTCTTTCCTATGGATTTCTTCAAGAAGTGCTAGCATATCTTAGGACATGACCTCTCAGAAGCTCTAGAGTGCTTAAGAAGATCAGGAAATATTCTCAAAGAAGTAAACAACACATTCATAGTGCTCATTCCAAAATAGGAGAAGGCAAAAAATCTTGGAGATTATAGGCCCATCTCCTTATGCAACATAGCTTATTAAATTATTCAAAAAGTTATGACTAACATATTGAAGCCTCTCATAGGCAACATCATTTCAAAAGAATGGACAAGATTTGTCCCTGGTCGCTCAATCCTTGATGGGGTGATTATAGCACAAGAAGAAATCCACACTCTTCAAAGCACAAACAAGCCAAGTATGATAATAAAACTAGACATAACAAAAGCTTATGATAGTGTAGATTGGCACTTTCTCTGCAAAATCATGCAAGCATTTGGCTTTGATAATCAATGGATCAACTAGGTATTTGAATACATATCAACACCTAAATTTTCAATTTTGATAAATGGAAAGCCAGCGGGATTCTTTTTCTCTTCAAGGGGTATCAGACAAGGAGACCCTTTATCTCCTTTCCTCTACATCATTATGGGGGAGGCCTTCAGAAGGGAAATCAAAGCTAGTCATACTAATAGTCTTTTAGAGGGAATCAAAGTAACAAAAGATTTTATAGTCACAAACCAGCAGTTTGCAGATGATAACCTTCTCTTGGGGGCAGCAAAAGTTAAGGAAGCTTCCAATCTAAATCAGATACTAGAAACTTATGGAAAGGCATCAGGCCAATTAATAAATAAGGATAAAACTAAAGTTTATTTTTTCACTACTCCAATCCTATTATAGACTAAAATTCTCAGAATTCTAAACTACGGAGAAGGATCTCTCCCTTGTATTCACTTGGGCATTCCAATAGACTGAGGTCTAAGCAATTCTAAATTTTGCGATCCTTTAAAACTAAAAGTGGAATAAAACACAAACTCTTGGAAGGGCAAGTGGCTCTCTTGGGCAAGAAGGCTAGTGATGATCCAAGAAGTGGTTTTAGCCCTTCTGATTTATCTTTTATCCATATTATCCTTATCATCTAGTGCTAACTCTTTCATAATTAAGAAGATGGGAAATTTATTTTGGTAAAATACTAAGGAGAAGCATAAAATTGCCTTAATAGCTTGGGATAAAATAATCAAGCCCATGACAATGGGAAGTCTAGGCATCAAAGACCTTAAATAGCAAAGCATAGCCCTAGGGACTAAACTAGTCTGGAAGTTCATAAAAAACCCTAATGCAACATGGGTTAGAATGTTGGCAACCAAGTATCTACCAGATCAGGACCATCTCAACATTTTTAGAATAGGCAATTTTCCCAAGGGGTCTAGAACCTGGAATTTCATCATTTCCTGTAGAAATCTGGTTTCAGAATCGATCACATGGGATATTCATGATGGATCATCTAGTCTATTCTGGGAGGACTCTTGAGGTGGCTATCCACCTCTGCCAAGCTCCACTGATATTTGTGTTGCAGAATACTGGTTTAAACAGCATTGGGGTTCCCGAGTTAGAGACTACTTGGAAATGGATGACCTCTAGTTGGAGATGAAAATCAATAGAGGGTTTGCCAATCCTAAGGGAAGATATAGATCAACTCCTAGAACAACTAGAAGCAAGAAATATCAACCCCAGAAGAGGGGTAGACTCCTTGATCTGGGCACCATCCAAAATAGGGCAGTATAATTCAAAAGATGGATACAGAGTTCTAGCTAGTTTTGTAGATTAGGACAAGCAAGACATCCCTTTGAATCTTTTTTGGAGCCCCAAAATCATCCCAAAAGAAGGCATCTTCGCATGGCTAGCCTTTCAAAAAAAAATGCTAACTGCAGATAAGTTTACAAAAATGGGTTACGAAGGACCATCAAGATGCATTTTGTGCAAAGCCTAGTCAGATGATAATGGATCACCTTCTATTGAATTGCCCCTTTGCTTCTAAATGTTGGAGATGGCTCTGTGCTAAGCTGGGTTTGTTTATTGCCGTGCCAAATGACATCAAAACTCTACTCCAAAGTTGGCCCCTTCCACTTAAGGAGAGCTCCATGAGTCAAATTATGGAAGTGTCCCCATCATGCTTAGTCTGGGAAATCTGGAAAGAAAGGAATCGTAGGTTATTTCAAGGAAAAGATAGGATGCAAGAATCAATTCTAAACTCAATTGAATAGGCAATAGTGGACTCAATCAACTACAACATAGCCTTTTCTTTGGACCAATCCAAAGTCTTCTCTTCATGGGATAAAAGTATCAAGCAAAAGTGGCAAGGGATCAGAATTCCTCCATTCTTTGGTCAAAATTACAATTCTAGAAAAGTTGCAATCTGGTCCCCTCCAAAGCTTGGCTAGTTAAAATTAAACTTTGATGGTCCCTCCAAAGGTAACCCAGGTCCCTCTAGAATAGGTTATGTAATCAAAGATCACTCAGGAGCAATCATAGGAAAAATGGCAAAGCCGATTCCACCAAACACCAACAATATAGAAGAATTCAAAGCTCTGCAATTTGGTTTGATGGACTGCATCAACCATGGCTTAAGAAATGTCTCAGTGGAAGGAGACTTGGAGATAGAAATTAATGCAATTAGGAAGAAAAAAACTCCAAACTAGAGACTTCAAGCAATTTTAGATAAAATATTAGAAAATTTGACTAGAATTGACCATTATGAAGCTAAACATATATACAGGGAAGCAAATGCAGTGGCAGATGCCCTATCAAAACTAGCAGTTTAAGGAACTTTCATTCACTGGTGGGAGTAGAGTGATTGGTCTAGTGGTAAAGCAGATCAGAACAATCAGCAGGTTTTGTCCATTTAGGGTCTTTGAAAAATGCTCTAGATCATCTTGAATGAGGAGGGTAGATTATAGTTTCTCATTAATTTTAAAGCAATTGTCTATATGTATACCTTTGGTGGTCTTGGGTTAACGGCTATATAATTTTTGAATTTAATTTCCACTTTACCCTGGGTTTAGTGGTGGGTCCAGATCATTTTTTGTCAACCTAATGCTTAACCTAACTAAGCTTTCTCCTAATCATGCTTCCCGAAGCTCCACCTAGTATGAGCTGTCATTTTGTACCCAAGGTATGTGATGTCCGTAGGTTATCCTTTTTATCTGCGCTTGGGAGATTTGGCTTGCCCAAGACAATTGTTCCCCACCACTTTCACTGCAGATATTAATGCAAACCCATTCCTCATTATTAGGTGTTGAAGAGTGTGCCCAATGACCTTGTCTTAGCATTTTCTGCAAGCCGCTTTCATTCATATCCTATAAAAACCATTTCATAGTTTATTCTGGTCTTTTTCTCTTGTCAGTTTCCTTCTTTGATCAACCATGTCGACTGAGGCTCCATATGGCTTCATTATGAGTGTTTATCCAAGGCCCTCCTCATGCTTTAGAGCACACACTCCCATTTCCTTCTCAGCCTCCACGTGCCAAGTTTCCTTCAGAAGATCATAGATTCGAGACTGAAGCATCTCCTCATTCACTCGGACCCTCCTGTTCTCATAGCAGTAAAGATGATACTGGGTAGCAGCCATTTGAACAAGGATGAGTATCCGCGAGACAACACTAGTATCTCCTCCAGATTTTTGGCTTCTCTGCTAGATCAAAAATTACCTAAGCAAGCCATATGGAGCCTTACTAAGGAGCTCTTTCTTGAGAAAATCCTTCAGGAATTTCAAGATTTTGAATAAGGCCCTCCATGACTCAGGGGCTCCTCGGCCAAGCGACCGGATATTATTCAATGCCCATGGAGAGCTCATCAAATATTATCCTTTCTTGCTAGACTTGAAAGGGAAAGACTTGGATACACATAAGGTTTTTGCTGGAGTCGGTCTGAGCTACCTCAAATGGCGGTTCCTAGGGGAAAATCCAGAGGTCCAGGACAAAGAGGAAGACCTCTTCCAATTTGCAAGACTCAATGGAATCCTGACCCTAAAAACTGCAGACAAAGAGCTTGAAGCCAATCAAGATTGTCGAGGTGGAGCAAGGAGTGGCCATCGGGGCTCTGGTCATGGCCATGGCCGCCCTGTAGGCAGAGACCGTGGGAGAGTGAGAATTGAACCATCCCAATCTGAACCCTCCAATGCAAACTAGGTTCTCTTATTTGGTGTTGCGAAATTTTTTCTTGAAGCTTAATCCAAGACTGTCTATAGTTTATTTTGGCTACTTATTTATGTTTACAATCTCTGTTATCTAGGCAATTGGGAATCTGCCATCTAAACTCTTTTTTTCTTTATTATTTTAAGACTGCATAATTGTGTTAGGTTTTTAAAGGATAAATCATAATGCTTATGGTTTTATGCCTATTTGGAAACCATTTTTTGTTGGAAATGCTAAGAATGGTTTATAATGCTATAACACTCAGCTATGACAATACTATAATTAATTCAAAAATAATATGAATCTCGGCTCTACCTTTACCGATAAAAAAAAAATGTGTTAAAGCAAATACAATTACAAACTAATAAAGGTATAATTAAAGTGACCCACCTCTAAATACTTTTTGATAACTGAAGTAACACCTTGCATAGTTAGAGAGGGTCACCAACCTCTTCTTCTCTTGCCAACCAATGTCAATCCCCTTTGTGAAGACATTAATGTGGTAGAAGTCAAAGGACTAGAGTAGGACCACAAGAACAAGAGTAATGACTAGAGTAGGCCCATAAGAGCAGAAGATATTTTCTAGTATTTCCTGGAGCTTTCTTATCTACTATGGTAGCCAGGGAATTTATAGTCATAACATCCATGTTTAACCATTTTCAATTGCCTTAAATAGATGCATTTATATATCCTTGTGAAATGTGGAAGTAATTATGATGTCAATTGCATATTTGAACATTTACATGAAGAATCTAAATTTTCATTATCCTTTTCTTTATAGTGTGCCAATAAAAATTAAATAAAAGCAATTGGCAAGTTGCATATTGCTTAACTATTTATCTGGTTAGTTTTAATGCTCAAGAATACATAGCCTTCACCCAGCTTTGCATGCATAGCACAACTGGGTGTTGTGGAAGCATAAAATGACTTTGCAAATGTGCACTAAAAGTCCACGCCCACTCTTTATATTTTATCAAATTGTGCAAAAAGTTGTTAAAAGGGGAGACTCAAAGCAGACGTACACCAAGTTTTATAAGTTTTTGTGTAGGTGCTTTGGGACTAAATTTAAACTTTACAAAGGGAAGCTTTAACATTTTTCTTTCTTGTGTATATTGGCAATAATTTGAAGGAGTAATGAAATGTACAAATGTTTGCAAATTACAAATATTTGTAAATATGCATTGTAAGTCCACTATGCCTCTTTGGCTTGGTCTATTGTAGGTAATGGAAGTTAAAAGATAATTGACAATGTCAAAATCATTCAATTGTATCATGGTCCATGCTTCCACCAAAATAGACAAAGAATAAATTTTAGCTTTCTATTGCATATAGAAGGCGAAGACTACTTGCTATTTGTAATGTTAGCACACTTGTATTAGAAGTCCACTTTTCTTGTGTAAAATAGTCTTCTACTTATCTATCTTTATGCTTGGCTTTATAAAGTGGTAGAATTTTAGGGTTAGAGTGTAATTGTTCTATTGTCTAGAGTTCTTTATATAAACTAGTGGAAACGATAAGTCTAAATGTGATTTGCAGTGCACCAAAATTCTAGAGTTCTCTATATGAAGTAGTCGAAATGAAAAATCTAAATGCAATTTGTCCACCAAAACTCTAGAATTCCTCAATATAGACTATTAGAAATGAGAAATATATAGCAATTTGCAAAAAAATGTATGATTGCTTAAATTTTGTATTAAAACTCTTTAGTTCCAAGTTTACAAAAATTCACAAGAACCCATCTCTCATGAGAATGAATGGTACACTTAGCACTCATTGCATCACTTACATACAGTTAGCACTCAATGCATAACCTAGATACAATGAATGCTAAGTGTATCATTCATTCTCATAAAAGATGGGTTCTTGTGAACTACTACTTATAAAACATGGGTCAATGAGTTTGACTTGAAAACTACATAGTTAAATCCTAATAGTAATATCATAATTTGATTTTCTATGGAAAATATTTTCTATTCATAGATTCATCTTGTGAAAATTGCATTATTATATGTGAGCTTTAAGTCTCCAGCCAAAAGACCCACAACATTGGAAAGTTGAGAGGGCATTTGAAAATTGTGAAGTTACATCCAAAGTTCTAGACTATCACTGAGTTTATAGTAGTGTTAAATTTCATTTGCTTTGTACATTTACATTTTACTAGTGTGTACTTCAACTCCAAGACTTCTATTAACAACATAACTCTAAACATTTTAATCTCGCTACTAATACAAGTAATATTACAAATCTTAAAACATATTGAATTTACTTATTCTTCTTGTAACATTCCCAAACTATGAACTACAAAAAGGGACACCAACCTCCTTGCATAGTTGTTAGAGGGCCACCAACCTCCTCTTCTCTTGCAAACAAGGGCCAATCCCTTCTGTGAGAGCATTAATGTGGTAGAAATCAAAATGGGCATGATGGATCTGTTACTCCCACCAAGCTTGTAGCCAAATGTTCATGGTTAGCCTCAATTTTTATTGTAGCCACTAAG
This sequence comes from Cryptomeria japonica, assembly GCF_030272615.1. Taxonomy (NCBI): domain Eukaryota; kingdom Viridiplantae; phylum Streptophyta; class Pinopsida; order Cupressales; family Cupressaceae; genus Cryptomeria; species Cryptomeria japonica. The sequence goes on along the minus strand of NC_081405.1, from coordinate 108,164,129 downwards.
ATTCTTTCTGATTATTTTGAAAGGACTTAGCCAAGAGAAATGACCAAAGTAGGCCCATAAGAACAAAACAAATTGCGGTGTTACCTGGAGCTTGACTGTTAAAAGCTGCTATTGCAGATACTCATACGGTAGTGTCTGCCATGTTCTGAACAAAGTGTATGGTGCCTTGGAGAACACAAAAGCACCCCTGTTTGACTTCTGCGAAAAAAAAAAAAGGGTTGTTTATGGTATCAACAAAGGCAGCGGTGAGACAAAGATAAGTTTGAGAGGATCGGTGACATTATGACTCCTACTGTGTCTATTGTGGCTACACATAACAAACCAAAAGTATAATAACGGAGCACAAAACTATGACATCCCAACTGTAAGCTGTCAATAAAAAGAGTGTCACAATCATTTTGGGTCTTCTGCATTTGTGCGGGCATGTACGAAACATATAATAATAGCCTAGAAATGTTTTCCTCATTTTCTGCTTTTGACATTACAGGGAATCTGGGAAGGAAGAAAAACGTGCAGGTAGAAATTTTAATTGTTTGTGAAGAAATAATAAACGAATTTTTAACTCAATTTTTTTAGAAAATTTGTTCGTTTTCGATTCCACCTTAAATTATGTTTCAAATGTAGGTGCTGTGTAAAAAAATAGAAATGATTGTAATAGAGTAATGGAGGAACAAAAAGACCAGCTACAACAAACCAGAGACAATATATTACATTAGATTGTGTGATAGTCATCATTCAAATTATATTATAATACAAGCAATTTTGTCAATGTAGACCGTCCAACAATGTGGTTGATAGTGTCGTGGATATTCTTGATATATTGGATGATAGGGAAGGGATTGGATATCGAGTACTTCTCAATAGTTGTGAGTGTAACAGTATAACGAAATAATTTTATAGTAGTATCAGTTTTGACTTTGCAATTGCTAATATGCCCTTTTGTTAGTAATTCTTATAAAATGAATACCGGTAATAATTAAATAAAATAATTTAAAAATATATAAAATCATAATAAAATATGAAATTTTTTTTTTTTACATGGGATGGAAGAGTAAATTTGATAGATAAAAAAGATATTAAATTGTAGTTTCCGTAGAGGAGATGAATAATTGAATCATGATGAAGTATCTAAAAGAAATCTCGGGCAATCAAGAGTACAAGACATCATTAAAGATCCATACAGAAAATGAAACATGACCTTCCAAAACCTGATCATGTTTTAGAAACATAAAATACAATTGCAAGATGGCATGATATAGAATTCAAACTATTTAGATGGGTATCATTGAACCAAAGCTTGCTCATTTTGTTAGGTAGATTTTATATTTGAGTTTACATTTAGATCTATATTAATTCATTTGGATGTGTTTCTAGTCCCTATTACCATTATGTGAGCATTTGGAAATGCTTAGTCATTTCTTTTGGTTTTGTCCTAGAACTCAAATTATTTGAAATTGGATTCATAATTTATTCGAGGTTCTTGGACATATGCCCTCCTTTTGATATATGATCCTCTTACGAGATTAACCCATAATTCTTACTAATCCCATCTATAAATGACAAGCTTTTAAAGTGGAAATACTATTTTAACATTTGAAAAGAATGGAATTGTATTTTTTTTCAATGCATAATTGATAGTAATTTTTTCAAATATTCAAAATCCAGGATGTATCTGAATGCATTATTGTAGCTAATAAAGTAGCACTTAAAGTGAACCATCTCTAAATGATACAAGCTAATAAAGTAGCACTTAAAGTGAACCATCTCAAAATGCTTCCTGATCATCGAAATAATACACCTCACACAACTATCAAAGAGCGATCAACCTTTTCTTCTCTTCCCAATAGAAACCAATGCTCATTACGAAATATTAATGTGATAGAAGTCACAATTGACATGATGGATCTCATTCTCCTAGTGATAGTGTTGGAAACTCATTCCTAACACTATGAATTTTTGGGAATAATTTAGCCAAGACTTTGTTGGAAATGACTGGAGTAGGCCCATAAGGACAAAATAAATTCCTGTATCATCTGGAACAGTTAAAAACTGCTATTACACAGATAAGTATGGTGACCTGGAGAACACAAAAGAATCCCCTTTTTTGACTTCTGCAGAGAAAAAGCTCGTTGGTAGTGTGAAGAAAGGCAGCAGTGAAAGTCCCTTTCAACACAAAGATAAGTTTGAGAGGCTGTGGAGCATTTATCACTTCCATCGTATCTATCACGGACACCAATAACAACCCAAAGAAGCCGAAAACTATGACATCCCAACTGTCAGCTGTAAATAGAAAGAATGTCACAAAGTCCAAACGCAGTATGAAATCAATAATCTAGAAAAAATTTCCTCTTTTTCCTGTCTTTGACATTTCAAGGAATCTGGGAAGGAAGAAACACGGGCAAGTAGAATAAGTTTTTAATTGTGTGACGAACAAATAAGAAAAGAATTTTTCGACTCGCTTTTTAAAAGAAATCGTCTTTCTTTTCAATTCCAACTTTTGTCGTTAAAGTGTAGGCGGTGTGTGTTTTCATTGAATAAAGCTCGAAGTGTTTGTAGCAATGGAGGAACAAGAAGAGCAGATGCAAAGGCAGCAAGTAAATTTAATAGGTAGTTGCAAAAGGACAAAGTTATAGTATTTGGACAAAATTGAATTATGATAAAGCATCTAAAGAAAACCCTAGGTAATGAAGAGTATAGGTCAGCAATTTAGAATAATGAGGGTTGATATCAAACAATGTCATTGATTATTTAGTATATAATGTAATAGAAATCAACAAGGGTTAGATAATTAGAAATAATGTTAATTTATTAGAAGAATTATATTTCCACATTGATAATTATGCATAATTTTGACGTCATATTTTAAATGGTCGAGATGGGAAGATACAAAATCCTTCACTACTAGTCATTGTAGCAAAATGGATATAACTGCTCACTTAACAAATGACACTAACCAAATGGCATTTCTTGGGATAATTTCTATATAATGCCTTAAAAAGGGTTTCAAAACATGGTCGACTCTCTTAATTTTTTCCATTGAATGAATCTTTCAGGATAAATTCCATATGTTATAGATCATAGGTTAGTTTTTACATCTCCTCTAGGTTTGTGGGTGTGCTATTATAGTTGGATGATGATAAGGATATTGTAAGAACCTTGGCCAACTTAATGATCTATAAAACCTTTCTTGAAGGTCTTAATGATACTCTTTAGGTTGCAACTCTTGGACTGAGCCTAAATTTAAGGAATGACACACCTATGACTGATGTGTATTTGATAGTTTAGTGATTTTTTTAATATTTTCCACCAATCAACTAATAGAGCCTAGAAGAAAGAAGAAGACAAAGAAGGTGATGCATTTCCTAAAATAGGTTCTAGGTATCAGTGACCAAAGAAGAATTAAATGCATGATCTCCCCATATATATATATATATATATATATATATGATAGGCTACTTCATAGTTCATAAACTTATATAATTTTTTAGCATTTTGTTTACAAACCAATAGTTGGAGATATAATTCTTTCATAGTTTAGCTTAAACCAAAAAATAATACAATTTTTAATAGTTTAATAAAAAGGGAGCAATCCCCAAGATCATAATTTACCTAGAAAAAAAGATAAATTATGTAATGCTACCTCGATGAACAAAAAAAGGTAACTTACTATTCCATTATTTGATATTTTATTTCACATTTTACGATATCTCAATAAAAACACAATAGATATATTAGTTGATGTGTACCTAAAGCCTTAAGCTTTGAGTCTTTCAAAATTAGTACTTATAACTTTGAGGGGTGCAAAGTTAATGTATGCTATGTTAGGAAATTGGTGTTTGAACCTTGCAATAATAAAAGGTTAATGTTGATAAATGAGCATGGGAGGTCGCAAGGGGGGTACCCCCCTTGCAGGGTCCAAGGAGGATGCCCCACGATGGGAGTATTGGGGTCGCACACCCCAGCAAGGGATTTTAGGGGTAGCACCCCCTAAGCCATATTTTATGTATAATTTATCATTGTAAATCTTGACTGTATATCATTAAGCCATAGATCTAATAATAGATATTTTGTGTGTGTTTTTTTCCCTAGAAGGAAACCCTATTTTATGATGGCATTATATCACAACTGAGTATTTTGATGTATTCTAAGATTCTGATAGTTATTGAGTTGTCTCTAGATCTTCATTAACGATACTCATGTTAGAAGCTTGCTTTGCCAGTATTTTGCAATCTATTGTTGATTTTTAAATAATATATTGGGTGGCTTTTGGAGTGGGGGTATTCTCCCAAAAGGGGTTTCTCCACGTAAATCATTGTGTTGTGTTATGCATGCTATTTATGTTTATTACTATTAATTTTTTATAACTATTCTATACACATAAAAATGGCTATGAGCAATTAAATAAATAATTCTTCTATTAAATAGTTAATTTGTTTAATTCATTCCATGTCCTTCTATTAATTAATTTAATTGTTAACATTTTATTAATTAATTCATTTATCCTTTTCTTTTGATCAATCAATTAAATATCTAATATTTAATGGTTATTCTTCTATCTTATAATCTCAAATATTAAATAATTTCTTAAAATTATTTAATCCCTTTCCCAACTCACCTTCCATCTCCGCTTCATCTTTCCTTTGCCAACTCATTCATCATGTGGCTAAATTAATTCAACAAAATTAAAATAAACAAAACATATATTAGCCACTTATCTCCAACTTCCAAAATAAATGAAATATTGTGTACGTACACATATTTCCTAACTTTCTTCTATATTCTCTCCAACATCCTTAAATCTTAGGAGGACTTGAGTCCACTTGTCCTCTCATTCCTACATCTTCTCCAACTATCCTATGTCCTCTCAAGTCTTCAACTCAGTCAAGGTGATATGAGTGACACTTGTCTTCTCCCTCCCCCTTTCTCTCAACCTTCAGATTTTTTCTCATAGCCATCCAATTTCCAAGATTCAATCACGATTGTTGATCTCTGCCAACTAAGCTCATGCACTCAAAAATCTATAAAAAGAGGCCTCCTAAGCCATTTTGCAACTAATAGACTAATAGCTAATCATATAGTCACTCTAGGAGTCTTCATTTTGCATCTGTGAGTTTGAGTTTTTGAAGCAAATAGCATTTTAGAGTTTTTGAGCATAAATCATTTTCATAGAATTTCAGCTTAATATCATTTGCATATCATAGTATCAGTTAACTATCATTCCATTATTGATATGCCATCTTAGAAGCTACCAGTTCTTGTCTGAGAGAAAATAATTTGCAACTAGGAATAGTGGAGTTAGGACACAATGACACTTAAATCATGAAGGTAATAATGTTTTTATTTTATATTCATTTCATGTAGTTTCATTGGTTGAGTTTGGATTTCATGTAGTATTTCCTTTATATTTTTTGAAGCTAATATGTTGCAGGTAGTATTCTGAAGATGAAATTCAAGTTGACACATTTTGGCACCCACCCGCTGGAGCCTCGCATATATCTTTCTAACATCTTGTCTAGTTCTCGTACACATAAATTTAACATATTTGTAATCCAAATTCATGCCGGTGTGAATTCTGACAGCGCGTTCATTTAACAGATTATCACTTTTGTTTCACAGGATAACATATTTGACATTTAGGTTAGTGCTTTTGTCTACAAATCAACGCATTTAATCCTCAAATTAGCACTTTTTTTTTGCAGGTTAACGCATGTGGCATTTAGGTTAGCACTTTTGACTATGAATTCAAGCATTTAGTTTGCAGAGTAGTGTTTTCATTTCTCAGGTTCACGCATTTCTCACCTAGGTCAGGATTTTGAGGTGGAAGACAGTGCATTTGCTATGATAACACTTTTGTTCTCAACTAAAAAGATTTTCTATAGGTCTGAATGTCCAAGAACTAAAAATTTCAAACTACTAACATATCCATGTGTAGGGTTATTTTGAAGCAAATATCATGCATTTGCTCACATAGTTAATTAGGATTTTTATTTTGGAGAGTAATATATCATATCTTTCTCATTTAGCTTAACTAGGGGGACAATTGACTGCATGTAACTGTGTTTTGAGTGACTTCTTTAAAGTAGTTGCACATAGATTGTAGAAAGCTAAAAATGAACTTGTGTATTCCATGCTTGATGAAGTAGTAGGCAAGTATGCTCTCACCCTCATACGGTGATCAAATAACCTACTTTCTTTTATGTGTAATATTTAGAGGGCCTTCCTTCCCGAACTTCCTTGAGGGGGCTAGTGAGAGGGGAATGACCCAAGTCAAAATGGTCTGATACCGAGTCCTTCTGATCCACTCTAAATAAACCATGTTTGTGATGAAAGTCATAAACAACATGTGCTAATAAGTTCATACTGACACTATGCTTCCCCATAAACCCTATGGAGCATAACCTTTATAAGCTAAGAACATTTTGTATTTACAGAGTTGAAAGTGCCGCATGTATGGCCACATGACCGAAAGCTTTTACTAAAAACCACTTGCACTAGTTGCCAAAATCCTTCTAATTGTTGGTGCAGGAGGTCAGACCTCTGAAGTGGCTCACACACATACAGTTCTTATTAGAGATATGAAGCTCACCATGGGGAGTTTTCATAGAAACTGGTGCTTGTCTGTCATGGAGAAGTGAGTGTCGAGGGTGGAGCTAGTGGGGTCAAGCATCTAAATATCCGCTCTGAATAGCGTAGCCTCAGGGGAAACCCCAATTGGGATTCAACAATTATTGTCTTGGCCTACTATATGATTCGTTCTTGCTTTTTCTTTTTGTTTTTCAAACATTGTGTCTTCTATGCCTATAGCGTGCTCAGAATGGTCAAAAACTTCAAATCATCATCTAAAAATTAGCAAAAATCTAACAACTTGCTGGAAAAATTGAAAAATCCTTGTAATACAGTCAAAAAAATGCTTTTGTGGCATAGAACCATGCATATTTATGCAAAATAGTGCATTTAAATAATAGTACAACACTTTTATTTCATAGGTTCATGCATTTGATCAGCAGATTAGCACTTTTAAGCATAAAACTACGCTTTTGTAACACAATTTTCTTCTTTTAGTGTCACAAAGAAACGCTTTCAAGCAACAGAGTAGTGCATTTGTCCCATAAGTTAGCACTTTTGACAAAAAGGTTATCGCAAATGCTTTCTCGCATCTGAGACAGAGGGCATTTCTTCATATCAGACCAAGATTTCAAAGCTAGTTTCAGATACCCTTTTCAAGTAGAGTTGTCTTTAAACTATCACAAACCTTCAAACTAGTCCAATAATTAGGTTTTACCAATCCAATAGGCTATTTCCAAAGGATTTCATAAGCATAAAACATTCAACAAGTTAGTGATTCAACCATCTCAAGTGCAAAATCAACATCATTCTTGGTTTATCATCAGGATATATCAAATCCTTTATCACAAAACTTGATCATATCCACCTTTTGTTCATTATCTTGGATATATCGTTCCTATTTTGAACCTAGGTTATATCAAAATCAGAATTGCACTCACATTGGAATCAAGAAAACTTGTAAACCATCATATCCTTATCTGACTTTTAAATATCGCCTTAAGAAAAGAAAACCCAGTTATAAGGCTACTCAGAAGAGGATAAGATTCTTGTATATCAATCGCAAGATCTTGTTAAAACATAGGGGGTGAACTCACAATAATGTTTCCCACTTTTTTGCCACTTTTGACACTGAGATGAACATTTTTAAAATAATCTTCAACTTCCAAGAACTATAACTTTTAAACTATTAAGAATTTGAAGATGATGTAAATTAGTGATTTGTAGCATTTTGTATGTAGACTCTATATATTTTTTTTTCAAATGTTTTTGAAGGATTTAAAAAAAAAAATTCCATCTCCCTCGAAAAGTAGTTTTTTATAGCAAACTACATTTTTTAAGAGTCGCGTGCCTCCCAAAATGCATAACTTTTTTTCTATAAATGATAAAAACTCAATTCTTTCAAATTTTGGTTTGTAACATCAATATCTAGAGCTTGCAATTAGTTTGATAGTGATATGTTGAATATTTTTTATTTTATTAAGTTTTGAAGTCCTACTAGTCATAATTCAGACATAGGTTTGAGTTTGAACACATAACTTGTTATATATGTATCGAAATTCAATTATTATTATTTTATTAGAAAGAAGACATCAATACTTGGGGCATAGATATTTTTCAAAAAAAATTTGAATTAGTTTCCTATTTTTCTCAATGCGTTGAATAGAGAAGTTCATGTTCGGTGAAAAACCTATGTTTGGTAAAATTAAAAAAACAAGTTCATAATAAACTCAAGATATAATAAAATTGTAGTCATTGGAAAGATTGCTTCATGGACTACCATACTACATTTTGGGTTGTCAAGATCATTCCATTTGAGCCTTCAACCAGAGGTTTGAAGGCCAAAAGTCTGCAAAAAAATGTAGAAAGCTTCAGAGAAGTGTAAAAAAAGGGGTTCAAACGAAGGGGGGTTCGAGCAAACCCCCCTTTTTAGGGGCGTTTGAATGAAGGAGGGTTCGAGCAAACCTCCCCAATATAATTAAAAAATGACATAAACAAGCATTAAAGGTGCTTCGCTCGAAAAAGGGGGTTCGAGCGAAGTGGGGGGTTCACTCGAACCCCAAAGGGTAGTTCATTTGAACATCCCCACTTCGCTTGAACCCACTTCGAATTTTTTTTCCTTCCATCTCATTTTTCCTTCATTAGCGAAAGTGGGAACCATTAATGTGGGATAGCCCTGGGACATTCCTACACCGTTTTCATCATTATTTACATGGTTACGAGACAGAATTTGACGGAGAACTTTAGAGGGACGTTCCTTTCAACAAAAATATGCTTTATCACAACGAACCAATAACAATGGTAAAATCAACAAAGCTTATATTCCTAAGCCAATAATCACCTATTGAGTTGTATTTAGAAGGTTTAAAATTGAAAATTTTTCAAAGAAATCATATGCTAGTTTGGACTAGAGCTCAATACGAGCAATTCAGAAAACAACAAAAACAAATGGAAGAAGATAATTCAATGTTTCAAAATTTTCAGTATACGTATGTTGATGAAGAAGCGGTTAATAAAACCACTAGAGACCTTGAGCAAGATTTTAAATTTGAAAAAGTAATGGAAAAGTTATTGGAGAAACAAAAGGAAAAATACCTTCTAATGTTGGCAAAATCAGGAGCTAAATTGCCACAAGACTTTAACATACAAAGTTTGAAACAAGATGTAGAGACGAGTAATAACCAAAACACAGATGATCCAAATAACGAGGATGTAAATAAAGTAAACCTTAAGGAAACAAGAGGAGATAAAACAAGAAAAGATCATGATGATACAAGAAGAGAGCATGGTGATAGAAGAACTTATGAGGATACAAGGAGAATCTGTATGGATAATCCTTTGTTAACTCTCCCTCAACAAATGCAAACCTTACAGCAACAAATATAGGATATGCAGAATGGAATGAGTTCCAAGAAATATTCATTGGAGGACATATGTCCATATCCTTTTGATAAAAGTTTAAACATGATACCATTCCCACAACATTGTGAAATCCCTAAATATGATAAATACAGTGGGAAATCTGATCCTCAAGATCACATTAGGGAATTTTGCACTATGAGTATGGAATTTGTACGCAATGAAACTTACTTGATGTGTCTATTCCATAGGAGTTTAAATGGACAATCAATGGAATGGTTCTCAATACTACCATTTGGAATTAAATCTTTTGAAGAACTTGTGAACAAATTTATCTCACAATACTCCTACAATGTAAGAAATGAGATAACAATACTAGATTTATGCAATGTTAAGCAAAATAATGGTGAATCTTTCATGGTCCTTTTACAACGAAGGAAATGAATGTTTAATAGGTATCCAAGAGATGTAATTGATGAAGAGAAAACGGACATATTCATTGAAAACCTTGTTAGTGAAATGAGTTACAGTCTAAAAATGCAATGTCCTCCTTAATTTGCTAAGATGATTGAAAATGGTCTAAAGCTAGAAGACGCAATGGTAAATAAAGGAGAGATAAAGCTTTAGAATAATTCCTACAATAACAATCATAACTGTAGACACCTAAAATTGTCTAGTCTAATTAAATAAATATTTTATTTATTTAATTATCTAAGCCTAATTCTTCTATTAATTAAATAAATCTTTATTTATTTAATTAATTCATTTATCCTCTTCTAGCCTTATTTCTAATTTAAATAAATACATTTATTTATTTAAATTATCATTTTCCTAAATTAAATAAATATCTTATTTATTTAATTGATCCCACTGCTACTATTAATCAAATAAATCTTTATTTATTTAATTAATTCATTAACCTTTTCTACCCATGACACATGTCATTCATCTCTTAATTCATACACTACCTACCCTCTTATTATTTAATTATTTTCTTTACCTACCCTTTAATCATAGCCGACCTCTTTTACACCTCTCAATCTTATCCCTCCATTTCTTATGGTGTCTTCTATATAAAGAGATGCTTCCTTCATTATCAAACCTTGACTTACTAATCAATTTATTCACTTGACTACACTACGCTTTTTATATGTGTTCCTACTTGCAACCATATTTATGTTCTTTGTTGAGCTCTTGTGCACATTAAATGTGAGAGCAAATATATCAAGCAAGATCAATGGAGATAGGAAGAATGGAGATTCAAACCTTATTGGACATGTGATGGTATAATCTTTGTGATTTCATTTGATTTGCATTGTCTTAGGTAATCTTCATATGTTATGGTGGATCTTTGTTGTTGTTAGGCTAGGGTTTTGTGGTTGAATTCATTTGGTCTTTCATTGTCATTGTTGTATCCACTTTCACCATAAACATTTTGGCACGCCTGGTGGGACTCTTGTCCCTTTTGCATTTAACATCCTTGTTGTAGATTTTGTGTTTTGAAGTTGCAGATCTGACATTTTCAACAGTATTTTGGTATTTTCATGTCTGCGTACTTTCAGATCGTGTTTTTGGTTTTTTGTCACGTTTGCGACATCTAGGATCGCGTCCACATCCTCGATAGTATTTTATTTTTTTGCAAATTCTGAAAATCGCGTCTGTGTTCCCTACTTGCATCTATGGGGTTTTCAGGTGCATTTGCGTCCAGAAGCCGCATCTACGTTTCTAAGCCACGTATGTGTTTCACAGAAGCGCGTCTGCATCTAGAAGCCGCGTTTATGTTTATGGTAACTGCATCTGTGTGCACTGACTTCATTTTGGGGTTTTTTCATTGATTCAGTTTTTAGTCATTTGGTTTTTTTTTTAGATCTGGTTTATTTTGAGCTAACATTTTCAGATCTAGCTAATGAAATTGGTGCAGCTTGTCTTGAAAGAAAAATTGTTTTGTCGAAGGCCCCCATTTCACAAAGTCTTTTGGATCTAAAATTTACCTAACTTGTGTGCTTGCAGGAAGGGGTGATCATTTGAAACAATCCAAACTACTAACAAATCTTTGTTGCAGGACCTTGGCAAGGGTTTTTGATCTTTATTATGTGCCTTGTTTTCATAGACTAGCAAACACTTCAATTGGTGCTTTGAAATTGAACCATTGTCTTTTGTGTCTTGAGCAATAGGCTCTTTTTGTTTAATCTCTAGAAGGCCTATCTCCCCATGTGGTCATTAGGACTACTAGTGAGAAGAGAACGACCCAAGTGGTTGCAAAAGAAAAGCCATCTTCTCCCAAACCACTATAAATAACTGTATCCATGGTGAAAACTATGGATAATGTGTGTTGATTAGTTCATACCGACACTATGTCTCCCCATAAACTCGTTTGATCAAATTTATTTGATCATTTGTAGGGCGTAACCCCTACTAGTTGGGAGCCTTCTGTATTTATAGAGCTGAAAGTGCTGCATGTATGGCCACACGAGCGGATGCCCTTACTAGCACCTTTTTGTTTTAGAAGCCAAAATCCTTCTAGTTTTTGGGGCAGGAGGTCGGACCTCTGGTAGTGGCCCACACACATACAGTTCTTAGTAGAGATACAAAGTTCACCACAAGGAGTTTTCATGGGGATTGATGCTTGGCTACCCTGAGAAGTGAGTACTGAGGGTGGAGCCAGTGGGGTCAAGCATCTAAGTATCCGCTCTGAATAGCGTAGCCTCGGGGGAAAATCCATGTGGGATCAACAACTATTGTCTTGACTAGCCATAAGAATTATGCTTGACTAATTTTGAACAATCAAACATTCAAGACCAAACAACAAAACATTGTGTCTTTTGTGTCTTCAAGTGTATGCAAAACAATTTTACATAAAACAACACACTTTTCTTTGAGTCATCTTTGAGTCTAAACACTTGCAAACATTGAGTTTTTATTAACATTGTGTCTTCTTGTCATGAAAAACAGTCAAACATTTAGATTTAGTCACAACAAAGCAACTTCATAAAATAGCATCTATGTCGCATAACCGCATTTGTGAAGGGCAGAAATGAGTCTGTGTTTTGAGAAACTTCGCATGTACAACACTTCAGAAACACCTCTATGTCTGTCAGAATAGCGTCTGTGTCATTTAAGCGCGTCTGTAAAATATACAGACGTGTCTGTGTTCAAGATTGAAAACTTTCATAATTCAGCAAACACTAACAGCCAGTTTCGGACTTATTGAGCTTCCTAGGTTATCTCTTCAGGTTTTCATCAAGCATTCAACCTGTCTTTAGGTCTCACAAAGTCCATCATTGCTTTACACCTTACATTACATACACATTTGTCTAAACTTGAGTCAAAAGGTCACTTGCTTGTCCTCATCATACTTTGTCAACACACTACATACAACAACTTTTTGCTAAGTGGTCCCTCATCAAGGTCTATCACCTTTGGGTCTCATTTAGTCTTACTTAGAGTCAAGGTCAACTTACCTCATCAAGAGAAACTATCCTCTCTTTGGAAGCCACACCTACTCTACTACATACATACTTGGTCTTACACTTTGGACATTGCAAGTAAACCTTAGATTCATTTACATTCCATCCAACTATTGGTCTTCCATACTCTTCCATTTTCATCTAGTCTCACACATCTTGGTCAATACATAGTTCATGGTTGAAACTCATTCCCAAAAATCTAGGAGAGAAGCTAAAGAGGCTCAAGAATCCACAAACATGAGTTCTTATGAGTATGACAATGATATCTTTTTCAATTCTGATCATACTACATTACCTGACATGGATGCCTATAGAAACATTCCAAATGTTGAGCACATGTACACTATAAACAACAATGATACATGCAATGACAATATGGACAACATTTTTGTACATTCAGCAGAAGTGGAAGACACCATTATGAATCCTCATTTTAATCGATTGGTTGAGGAAATAATGAGGAGAGATAGACAATACTTCTTACAAGTGATGGCACAAAGTGGAGCCAAGATACCTCATGATTTTGAAATGTCTCAAATAATGGAAAATCAACCTTTGCAACAAACTCACTCCAACATGGATCAAAGGAGGCCTAATAGTGGAGGCAATAGAGGACCACATCTTGTGCCTGAATCACCATCATCTTTGTTTCAAAAACCAGAGGTCCCATACACACATGGTCAAGCATATGATACTCACCTTCGCAGACCATCATGGAAGTCTTATGCAGAAAAATATGCTCAATCACATATCAATGCTAAGGATCAACCACCAAAGCAATTGGATATTCAAAGGCATGCTCAAAATTTGGACACAAGGAAACCCCACATCAAATTTGGGGACAACACACTAGAACAAACTCATGACATTCCTATAGAGTATGGTATACATGGACAAAGTAGATATTTCGTTCCTCAACATGACTCTATACCAAGTGGTCCATATGCATAGCATCATTATAGACCTCCTCCATATGAACATGTGTATGATTAATATCATCCATATATGCAACATGCTCCTCCTCCAATTGGTGCCTCAAGCATGGGGTATGGTCCAATAAGTCGATCTCCACCTAAGAACAGTTTGGAGCAACAAATCAGGGACTTACAAAAGAAAATGGAGGACATAAATACACCGAAGCCAACATACACAATAAGAGACATATGTCCTTATCCATTTGACAAGAGCATTCCAATGCCTCCTTTTCCTACACACTTTGTGACACCTAAGTTTGATAAATACAGAGGAAAAGGGGATCCTAAGGCACACATAAGACAGTTTTTCATAGCTTGCATTGAGGTAGCTTCAGAAGAGACATATTTGATGAGATTATTCCCACAAAGCTTAGGTGATCAAGCTATGGAATGGTTCTCCCAACTTCCACCTGGTATTAAGTCATGGGGTGACTTGGCAAAGGCATTTATCCAACATTTCTCCTCCAACATAGAGATAGACATATCAGTCACTACTTTGTGCAACACCAAACAAAAGGATGGAGAATCTTTTTCATCATTTTTACATAGATGGAGGATTCTAGCCAGCAGATGCTCCTGTGAAATTCCACAAAAACAAATGGTAGTGATGTTCACTTAGAATGTTAACAAAGACACTAGCTATGATCTAAGGAAAGCTTGTTTGTCCACCTTCAAGGATGTCATTGAAAAAGGCTTAGCAACATAAAAGGTCCTAATTGAACAAGGAGTCATTAAGATATTCAAGGAAAACAAAGATGACTTTAAAGGAAAAGACAAGCCAAGATTTTGGAATAAAAACAAGAACACAATCAATGATGGTGCTGTTGATGCCAATACAGTGTGACCCAAAATCATTTTTTCAGGATCAAGCTCTACAAACAATCAAGTGAATACTCAAACACCTTCTAGGTCACGAAGGAAGTACACCCCATTGGGAGAACCACTTGAGTCAGTTTTCAAGAAGCTAGTGACAAACAAAGTAATCACAATTGTAGATTTTCCTCCATATGAGCCAAAGGTCAAACCAAATTGGTGGAATGATGATGAATATTGTGAATTCCATAAGAGCAAGGGTCATAAAATAGGAAATTGTCATTGATTGAAGAACATCATACAAGATCTTATTGATAGAGGTGACATTGAGATTGAAGGACACTCATCCAATCAAGAACATGAGATGTTTAAGGAACCATTCCCAAAACATGACAAGGGAAAAGCTAAAGCCACAGATGACCAAACCAACTATACCAGAGCATCTTATAACTATGATTCAACTATCAATCACATTTCGATGGACAATTATGTCTCTACCATTATCATCAAGGACAAAACCCCTGAGAATTCTACCCAAAGACCCAAGATCATTCTAAAAGGAATTGGATCTTCTTCCGAACCTACCTCTGAATGTCATGTTACAACTCATCGAGGTAATTTCACTTTACAAGGTGCTCCAGCTAAAAACACAGCTTCCTCATCAACCAAGCTTGAATACGACCTTGTAGAATAGTTAGGGAAGACACCCACACTCATCTCCATCCTTGAGCTTTTACGCATATCCCCTGCACATAAAGCTATTCTTGACAAAATATTGAGAGACACTATCGTTCCTACTGATTTGAACGTGGATCAGTTTCAAGCCATGGTGGGATACCTTTCCATTCCACACTCTCTTACATTCATAGAAGCCAATGACACCTCCGTAAGTCAACCACATAATGCACCATTACACATTGAAGCCTTCATACACAAACATAGAATCAAACGAGTCCTGATAGATGGAGGAGCAGGTCTAAACATTTGTACATTGAGCACTATTAAACAATTGGGATATTTCGACAAAGCTGTGAATTCTACAAACAAAATTACCATCAAAGCATATGATGATGAAGAGCGCTCATCCAAGGGCACAATCACCTTACCTCTCAGAGTTGGGCCAGTCACAAAGGATGTGGTTTGTCAAGTACTAGATCTTGATCTCACATACAACATATTGCTAGGATGTCCTTAGATTCATGAAATGAGGGCGGTCCCATCTACATACCACCAATACATTAAGTTTCCTCACAATGGAGTTGAAATAATAGTTAATGGAGATCCTAATCCATTCATATATTGCAATAACTTGAGACTGAAAACTGAAACGATCATCCCAAGTAATAGGGAAGTTGTTCCTTCTTCTGCATACATTGATCCTAAGTCATTAAAACCTTCGACATCAAAACAAGGTGAGCTTAAAGGGAAATTCCATGACCAGGGTATGGGTGAATACACTTTGAATCAAACCATTTACTTACAACAAGTCATGAATTCACCAAAAGAATATGAACGACGACATCCTACTAAGCAGGTATCTATCATTACACTTAAATGGGATCCTACAGTCTTCCAAAAATGGGATGAAGTGGAAGAAGAAGACTTATACAAAATGCTTTACAAAGACCCTGAAAATGATACACAAGATCATATCAGCATACCATGTGAAAAGTATGGCAAAGGGTTCAAGATCCTACAAAAATTTGGGTATGATGGCAAAAGTCCTCTTGGATTAAGAAAAGAAGGCATCATTGAGGCTTTACAACCTAAATTGACACTCAAAAAGGAGCGTTCCAAAGGACTTGGTTTCATGACTTCCAAGGTTCATACTCAAAAGATAGAAGAAGCATTACAAATCAAAGCTGCCAAAATTCAACAAGAGAATCGCTATTCCACAGACTCTAATGAATGGGAATGGGGTTCAGACAAATCCTCTAGTGACTATGAGCTCACCGAGACATTCAGAGAACCAATTGAACCAACAGAAGAAGAGGAATTTAATAGGAAATTCAAAGTTGGTCAAGAAACAACCCCAGAGGATCCCATACAGTCTTTGCCTCTAGGTCCTGGGTTGAAATCACATAGAATGAGAACACCAGTCCCGAAATGCGCTACTAGTGATGATAATTTGGTTTCTTTCACAATCGAGACTGATGAGGAGAGCGCCAATGATGACCTCGATAACTACCTCGACATACCTGAATATAACTGCATCTTCACTCTTAACCCTGCTAACTTTGAAGACATCAAAGGCCTTCCCCTCATTCACCACCAACTTATTGACTGGGACCATGAAGGACCTGCACAGTTTGACACATTCCAAAATGATGAAGTCCTTATTGACTATCTTGGCATATGAGAGGATATTCCCCCTAGGGATCATAAAGCGGGATACACTATAGAACTCAACAACGTGGCATATTTTGGTGAGGGTGTCAGACCTTCCAATTGCAAAAATATGAAAATAAAAACAAACCAAGGGTCTTATGGCAAAAACCACATTGTGGCACTGTCTAACCCCAAAATAATAAAAAGAAAGGATGTATCTAAGGGCGAAAACCTCTCTGAGGCACCCGAAGATGGAAGGCTTGACATTCTCCCAACATCATATGAGGAAAAGTCATCAATGTTGGTAGAGGAGACTATCAAAATAAACATTGGTACAGAAGAAGTTCCACACAACATATTCCTGGCTCAATCTTTGACAGAGTCAGAAAGGTCAAAATTCATAAGTTTCTTCATGGAATGACAAATCAACTTTGCATGGTCATACGCTGATATGCCTGGATTGGATCTGGATTTGGTAATGCACCATTTGACAGTTAAACCGGGGGCAAAACTAGTGAAACAGAAATTAAGAAAGATGCATCCACAAGTGGCATTACTAGTCAAAGCAGAACTTGAGAAATTATTGGATGTCGGATTCATACGCCCAATTGATTATCCTGAATGGATCTCCAACTTAGTGCCTGTCAGTAAACCAGATCGTAGCATCAAAATATGTACAGATTTCAGAGACATCAACAAAGCTTGTCCTAAAGATGATTTTCCATTACCAAATATTGACTTGATCGTCGATCTCACAGCAAGTCATGCGATGTTATCTTTGATGGATGGATTCTTTGGTTACAATCAAATAAAAATTTCATCCAAAGACCAGCACAAAACAACATTTACTTGTCCTTGGGGAACCTTCTGCTGGAATGTCATGCCCTTTGGGCTAAAAAATGCAGGTGCTATCTATCAAAGAGCCATGACTACTATCTTTCATGATTTTATGCACGTTACTGTGGAAGATTATGTTGACGACCTCTTGGGCAAATCAATAGACAGAGATACACATTTGGACATACTTTCAGTCATCTTTGATCAGTTGGAAAAATATAAAGTAAGATTAAACCCCAAGAAATGTGTCTTTGGAGTAACCTCTAGGAAGCTCCTAGGATTCATTGTATCAGAAAGAGGAATTGAAGCCAATCTAGCAAAAGTCAAGGCCATCCTAGAGATGCAACCACTACAAAACATTAGTCAGCTTTGATCTTTGCAAAGGAGACTCTAGTCCATACGAAGATTCATAGCACAACTTGCAGATAAGTGTAATCCTTTTCAACACTTGCTACATAAAAACATCAAATTCAAATGGGATGATAACTGTCAACAGGCTTTCTAGATACTCAAATATTATCTTCTGAATCTGCCAGTTTTGATGCCACCAGTTCTAGATCAGCCTTTATTACTATACATATCAACTACTTCAACAACACTAGGGGCACTCTTAGGACAACAAGTTGCTGAGGGTAAAGAAAAGGCAGTATACTATATCAGTCACACATTGGTGGTATATGAGCTAAACTACACACCAATTGAGCGTGCATGTCTCACTGTGGTCTTTGCTTCGCAGAAATTACGACATTACATGCTAAATCATAAGACTAAGTTGGTTGCAAGGATCGATCCATTGAAATACCTTCTCAATAAAGCAACATTTACTAGGCGACTAGCCAAATGGGTAATGATCCTGAGTGAATTTGACATCGAGTATGTGGATAGAAAAGAAATAAAAGGACAAGCTATCATAGATCAGTTAGCAGATGCCCCCATTATAGATGATGTTCCCCTAATTTCAAAATTTCCAAATGAATCCATTTTAACAGTATCACATGCAAAGCTATGGCAACTATACTTTGACGGCTCATACACATAGCATGGGGTAGGAGCTAGCATCCTCTTCTTAACTCCTCAAGGGGATTCTATACCAAAATCATATCGATTATCATTTCCCTACACTAATAACATAACAGAATATGAGGCATTAACAACTGGATTATGAATAGCAGTTTAGTGGAAGATCCAGGACTTCGTGTTTTTGGGGACTCTCAACTTGTAATTCGTCAAGCAACTGATGATTATCAAACAAAGGATGAGAAATTAATGCCTTGCAAAAGAATGGTGGATGACCTGAAACAACATTTCACAAAGATAGACTTTGAGCAGATACCAAGAGAACAGAATCGAGCCACAGATGCCATGGCTAAAATTGCTTCACTAATCGATCTACCTACAAATGAGACCTGCTATGAGTTCTTGGAGGATAACCTTTTGGTTCCTTCATATAAAATCACTCCTACTAAGATAATATGTGTCGTCGGTCCTGAGTCCCAGTTATATGGTTCCATTTTCACATACCTTCATGATAATACCTTTCCTCCTGACCTATCCAATAACCAACGTCGCACTTTTATTTGCCAATCTTCTCGATACATCATTTTAGCCTATGTCCTATATCGTCAAGGTCTAGATGGTACTCTTCTTAGATGTTTGGAAAGTGACGAAGCTCAAATTGCGTTACGTGAAGTACATGAAGGGATATGTGGTCCACATTCTAGTGGTCCTATCTTAGCCAAGAAACTTATCAGGACTGGATATTACTGGCCCAATATGGAAAAAGATTCATATTAGTTTGTTAGGAAATGTAAGCAATGTCAACTTCATGGAGACCTCATCCATGCGCAAGCACAAGAACTTCAACCAATTGCAACACCTTGGCCCTTTTGTCAATGGGGACATGATCTCATAGGCAAGATTCACCCTCCATCCTCCAATGGTCATAAATTCATTATCACTGCCATACAGTATTTCACAAAATGGATCAAATTCATGCCTCTCATGCAAGTCACTGGAAAACAAATTGCTACATTCATTCTCAACTATATCATTTGTCGATACGGTATTCCTGTTTCCATTATCACCAATAACGGGCATCCCTTCAAAAATCAGGATGTTCATGAACTCTATGATGGCTTCCATATTTCCCATCGTTTCTCCACACCATATTACCCTCAAGGTAATGGTCAAACTGAGGCGTCTAATAAAACAATCCTTAAAATCTTAAAAAAGATAGTCGACAATGTTGGCCATAATTGGCATATCCAACTTAATCCCGCCCTTTGGGCCTACCGCACAAGTGTCCGCACACCTATAGGAGCTACACCCAATTCACTTGTTTATGGCACTGAAGCTATCTTGCCTATTGAGGTCAAGCTACTCTCTTTACGAGTCTCTTTGCAAAACATTATCAGTGATGAAGACTATAGGGTCTCTCGCTTACAAGAACTTGAACTATTGGATGAACGAAGACAAACTGCTTTTAATCATCTCAAGGCTTATCAAAAATGAATGAGTCGCGGCTACAATCACAAAGTCAAGCTCGCAAATTTGAGGTAGGTGATTTGGTTCTTAGAGAAAACCCCAAAAATCAACAAGACAGAGAGAAGAAGGGCAAGTTCGAACCAAACTGGCTTGGTCCTTACATCATTATAGCAGCATATGGATCTGGTGCATATCAGCTCTCAACCACAGAGGGTGAACATTTAGATGATCCTATCAATAGCATGAACCTTCACAGGTTTTACACATAACTCTTCAGAATATCCTAATTCAAAAATATAAAAAAATCATAAAACAAAAAATACAAAAAAATCATAAAACAAAAAATCAAAACAATCAAAAAAGTAAAGAAAAAATATTTCATCCAATGGTGAAAACCACTTCGGTGGCGCCCTGGGAAAGTACCATAGTGAAAACCGGGTCACCAGTGCCATGCATAGAGACATTGCTCCTCCCTCCTTTAGGATTCCATTTCATCCTTTCACTGTGCACACACTCACGACCTATTCATCCATAATAAATATACACATTCTCATCATGGCTTGTTATTGATCTACCCAAGATTGGTTAGCTGTCCATAATAACCTCCCTTTTCACCTTTCTCCATTCATAATAAATCAGGTCCTAACTGTGGCTAAGGAAAATCCTACGTCTAGTGATGGGTGGAACTAAGAGCATCACATGTTTTGAGGAGTACAATTTCTTCTACTTTTCTTCAGTCTATCCACGCACAATCCGCAATAAAGCAACATTTGCATCACCAATCCGCAATAAAGTTTCATCTTCTTCGCAATAAAGTATCAGTTTCATGGATTCAATCAGTTTCAGATGAGACACAACAGCAACAATGGGCTTCAACAAAACAAATCTTTCAATAGACTTAGACAACATTATGGTTCAGTGCTATCTATCATTTTTGTGAAAGTAAACATTGTGACCACAATCAAATAAGACTTATAAAAGTGATAAGAGACACTAAACTCGCGGCCTATAGTGGATGTTGGTGTTGATTCTTGGTTTTCTTTTGATTTTATCTTTCTGGTGACATGTCTTTTAGCTTTTCCAGGATGTCTCTGACTAGAGATTTTATCTCCAGGATGTCTTTGACTAGAAAGGTGAGGATGGGGTATCGTCACCTATTTTATTTTGTTGTCTGCGGATTGTCTCTTAGTAATGCTATGACTTGTCCAAGGATATGAGGACACTAAGAGTCTAGTATAAATTGGGGCATTCCTTGTTTGCAACTATCTTATCTCCATGAAAATGAGTATAATGACTTTCTGGGTCTAACATATGCCTCGATTGTCATAACCTACTTGCCATAATAAGCTCAATGATGATAACTCACAAGAAGCTCTTTCACTTTCATATCTTCTGTCTTTCATCCCCCTTTCTTGATTGACCTCCATCGTCTTTCTTGAGTCTACGTAGCCTGCTATCACATGACTGAGTATAATGACACACCAAAAATATTTGCATTTCATGTAGTTGCACCTGCATTACCACATATTAAGCATTTCATACATACATATAGATATCACAATAGCATCACATCCTACACACAACACATGTTAGCACATCTTGCATTCTCATCATGTAAATAGTTATTTGCATTATCATATTCATTTGCATTTCATATATTCACATTCACATATGCATAACATTAAAACATAAAAGAACAAAAATATTGCATTTCCTCATGTACATATTTAAATCCATATCATAATCCATCACATAGAAACATACATCATGAAACATCTCATCACATAGGTACACATGCATATAGCTGCTACAAAGATGAATCATCTCATATATATATATATATAAGGTGTCATGATACAATGATGTCAAAATCATATGGCTACAAAATCACCCGAAGGTGTCTACATCATAATACAAAATGGTACACAACACTTATACATAGGGAGCCCTCTACGGCTATGACGAACTCCCTCCCTCGGAACCGCCTGGCCTCGACAGAGTCTGAGCCCTAGAAGGACCCGCCCCAGGATCATCTCTCCTATCCCCTCTATCTGGTGGTGGCAGAGGACCCATAACCCCACCATTGGATGCCTGTCTCCTTTGGCTCTCTCTCGTAGCTGTCGCTGTCTATGATGGTCTGTGGAAGCTACTCGCCCGCTGCTCTGGTGGCACTGCCCCATAATATAGGTCTCTCTAGTAACCTATCTCCTCCCCTGACCGTAGAACATAGGCATATCCAACCCCTGTATCCTCTGTCGCCTGCCTCCCAGCCCTCAGCACTATCTTAGCCTCAATATAGCACTGGATAGCCTGATCCCACTCATGCTTTGTCTCCCTCAGTCACCTCCTGAGCCTAGCTGTCTCCCTCTCTAGGTCCTGAATCTCATCTGCCTATCCCTGGAAGATCTCCCTCAGCTCAAGTAGCTCATCCTCCTCCTCCTCGGCCCCCTGTGCCTCTTCCTGTGGCCCCCCCTGTATTGGTGCCTGTACCTATACCTGCCTCTACCCCTGTCCCTGCACCTGTCTAGGATCCTGTGCTACTGGCACATGTAATGGCAACCCACTGCAACCCCTCACCACCTGAGCTTGTCTCTCCTCCCCACCCTCTCTCCGTAGAGCCACCCTCCTCTCTCCAACTGCACCTCGTCTCCTCCATCAGCCTCTACCTCCATCATCTCCATCTATCGCCTCCCCTGGGTCTGTCTATCATGGGAATGGATGCTCAGCCCAATATGTAGTGTACTCTGCATCCATAACTGCATCCTCAATATCCAGCGGCATATCCCATGTCAAGGGAACCATCTCCACCAGCTACATCATGACCTGATCATACGACAACAATGGCCCAAAGTGTGCCTGATCCCTGACTGTCCGAGAATACATCTCAGAAGCTCGTGGCATCCACTGAATACGGCCAAACTACTTGCATACCCTATCAATTAGCTGTCTCTCTAATACATAGGGCATCCGCCCAGTAAGATATTTGCTCTGGAAAGTATAAGGTAGATCCACTGCATCCTCTTCCCACTGCTCACACCCAAGGTACGACCTCCATATCACAGTATCAATCTCATCCAGGACTCGCCACCAATGCTCCAACCTACCAATCCATGGTTGTGATATAATCATATCATATAAATGCACAAAAACTACGTCCATGACCCTTGCCCCTGAAGTGTATCGGTCAGGTAACCGGTAGATGCTCATAGGCCCATACCTGCAGCAATGTAACTCCATAGCCCAATCCTATGGATCCATGATACACAAACTGATGTAGCTTATAGTACAAGTGTGCTAGAACACATGGTCCCTAGGCATATTTGGTGTGTTGTGTAACTAGTGTCTCCAAGGTGCTTCCCTAGCCCACAGCCAACCCTCGTGTCGCCCTGTCTGGACACAGGAACCCATTGATCACTCCTCCTAGCACTGCTAGTAGTGCCACTCCTGTCACTGTCATCATGTCCCATGCCACATGTCCAGCTCTCATCTCTAGTCCAGGATCCTAAAACACTCATCTCAAGGCCTCCCTATCTCCCTCTCCATCATAGGGTATCAGCTCCCCATCAGTCGGTATCTGCAGAATCCTATATACATCCTCCAAGGTGATTGTCATCTCACCCATTGACAAATGGAATGTACATGTCTCTGAGTGCCATCTCTCAGCCAGCATAGTCAACAAACCCATGTTCGCTCGAAACTCAGGCACATACATAATAAATCGCAAACCCATACCCTCAATGGCAGTTCTGTCCTCAAACGTCAACTCTGGTTGCAACCTCTGAGTCGACGGGAATCTCTCTCACGACTCCAGCATAGGAAAATACTCCTGTAGTCAAGCAAATCAATCATGTCAGTCATAGTGGCATTCACTGTTCATCACAAAATGCTACTTTTTATCTAAGTGCATATGGTACTGTATCCTAGTAACACTCACTGTTCATCACAAAGTGTTGCTTCTATTCTAGTGACACTCACTATTCATCGCAAAGTGTTGTTGATTATCCTAGTGGTCCTCCTTGTTCATCACAAAGTACTACATGTTTTGCACTCCCTGCTCATCACAAAGTGCTGCTCACATTTGTACTCACTGTTCATCACAAAGTGCTACTCTTTTTTTTAGTACTCCCTATTCATCACAAAGTACTATGTCTTGGTACTCACTATTCATCACAAAGTGCCTTGATATATCCTATCCCAAGGCCTCTTCTTGAGTGAATCCTCTTGAGTAGTTTCCTAATTGACAACGTATGTTCTATCACAGAACTGTCAATCCTAGCCCTATCTGTTATCCTAGTCTTCTCTAGAGGACCTGCTTGAGTGTATCCTTTCAGCAGCTTATCCAATTGACAACGTATGTTCATCACAGAACTACCAATTTGACCTTGAAGACATAAACGTGCCTTCATGACATAAACGCGCTTATAGACTGCACAGATGCGCATGTCCTGCACAAACGTGCCCACATTTCATAAATGCGCCTGAACAATGCAGACACACTCGGATACAGACACTTTTCCCAGCATAGACGCGCCTACACATTTTTGGACATTTTTGACATTTCCTAAACATGCATTTATTGCGCTACCTAAGATGCATTAATGACAACATTTACTGCAACAAAGTACAAGGAGGTTTTGTGGTACTTACTGGCTCCCCTGCATCTGCTGGCCTCTGAAATCAGTGAACACAATCGAATCTGTGAACCAATGCCATCGTTGCTGACAGCTATTGCTCTATTCTCACTCTGCACTCTGATTTCTTAGGTGTTTGGATGACAATGAGGATGTATTCTCCTCGTGGTCTATTTTATAGACTACCCTAGCCCTAGCCCTAGCCCTCGTATCCTGAGTCAATCTTCTTTATCCCGTGACTCTATCACTTTATCCGGTCAGTCCATTCTATCCTTTTTTTCTTACTGAGAGATTGACTGTGATCTTTCCAGACATATTCATCCAATCTCTCGAGGGGGCATATCATTCTCATCTTGGGGCAACTTTGTATCAGTTCATCTTATCTTCTTTGAAACAACGTGACAAGCCGCATTGTCTCAAAGAGGGGCAAAATGTAGACACCTAAAATTGTCCAGTCATCTAAGCCTAATTCTTCTATTAATTAAATAAATCTTTATTTATTTAATTAATTCATTTATCCTCTTCTAGCCTTATTTCTCATTTAAATAAATACATTTATTTATTTAAATTATCCTTTTCCTAAATTAAATAAATATCTTATTTATTTAATTGAGCCCACTGCTACTATTAATTAAATAAATCTTTATTTATTTAATTAATTCATTTATCCTCTTCTAGCCTTATTTCTCATTTAAATAAATACATTTATTTATTTAAATTATCCTTTTCCTAAATTAAATAAATATTTTATTTATTTAATTGATCCCACTGCTACTATTAATTAAATAAATCTTTATTTATTTAATTAATTCATTAACCTTTTCTACCCATGACACATGTCATTCATCTCTTAATTCATACACTACCTACCCTCTTATTATTTTATTATTTTGTTTACCTACCCTTTAATCACAGCCAACCTCTTTTACACCTCTCAGTCTTATCCCTCCATTTCTTATGGTGTCTTCTATATAAGGAGATGTTTCCTTCATTATCAAACCCTGACTGGCTAATAAATTTATTCACTTGACTATACTGCACTTTTTATATGCGATCCTACTTGCAACCACATTTCTGTTCTTTGTTGATCTCTTGTGCACATAAAAGCTTAGAGCAAATATATCAAGCAAGATCAATGGAGATAAGAAGAATGGAGATTCAAACTCTATTGGACATGTGATGGTATAATCTTTGTGATTTCATTTGATTTGCATTGTCTTAGGTAATCTTCATATGTTATGGTGGATCTTTGTTGTTGTTAGGCTAGGGTTTTGTGGTTGAATTCATTTGGTCTTTCATTGTCATTGTTGTATCCACTTTCACCATAAACAATAACAACAAAATAATAAAAATGATAAACCTAAAATTTGGTCAAAGAATAGGAATGTTATCAATGGAGGAAATAACAACAATAATGCTACAAAACAACAACCAATCTTCAATTTATCAAGTCAAATCCCAAGCAATAATAATCAAGAGAACAGTAAATCCAAGTCTTTCTTCTCCAATCCTCATAGGAAATTCACAAACATTGGAGAACCCTTGCAATCAACTTTGAAAACTCTTCTTGCAAATAAATTGATTACTTTACCAGAAGCAAGAAACTATGAACCACAAGTCAAACCTAATTGGTGGAATGACAATCATTTTTTCAATTACCATCGAAACAAAAGACACCAAACTAATGATTGTCAAAGATTGAAGCACTATATTCAAGATTTAATCAATAATGGAACTATCACAATGGATAGTCATAAGATGAATGAATCAAATCTAGCATTAAAAACTCCACTTCCAAACTATGAAAAAGGTGAACAATCTAAATCAAAAAATGAAAAAGGCAAAGATAAAGTGAACTACACTTATACGTATAATGATGTGGTAAATGTCATCATCATTAAAGGTAACATACCTTTAGAACCAATCAACGTTATTATGAGAAACAAGGTGAAGGTTACATTTCCAAGTATAAAAAATGAATCAACATCCACTTCAAGACAATACAACTTAGTGGAATAATTGAAAATGATACCTGCTCAATTATCAATTTTAGAGATCCTCAAAGTTTCACCTATGCATAAGGAAATTTTGGAAAAATCTTTAATGGAAACAACAGTTTCAAAAGACTTGGATGTGGATCAGTTCCAAAACATGGTGGGACACCTTATAGCCCCTCATTGCTTATCATTTTTTGAAAATGATGATGCATCCCTGTAACA
The DNA here is from genome assembly GCF_030272615.1 of Cryptomeria japonica. NCBI lineage: Eukaryota > Viridiplantae > Streptophyta > Pinopsida > Cupressales > Cupressaceae > Cryptomeria > Cryptomeria japonica. The sequence goes on along the minus strand of NC_081405.1, from coordinate 108,136,953 downwards.
TCCTCACAATGCTCCCTTACATGTTGAAGTCACCATTCATAAAACTCGTGTCAAATGCATACTCATAGATGGTGGAGTTGGCTTAAACATTTGTGCATTAAGTTTAATAAAGGCTTTGGGATATTCATAAAATGTAGAAGATCCAAAGAAGAAAATAACTATTAAGGCTTATGATGAAGAAGAGCATTCCTCTAAAGGAACTGTGGCGTTACTAATCAAAATAGGACCTATGGAAAGGAATACATTATGCCAGGTTTTAGACTTGAATCTATCTTATAACATATCTCAGTAGTAATGTTTGATGGGGCATAAATGTTAGATCTGAAACACTTGTAGAACAAATCGAAGATAAGGACATTCTTAGTTGGTTGTACAAATATGAAAATGAAACTATAGCAAGAGCTAGAGAAGTCAATATTCTCATAAAGCAATATGGCAATGGCTATAAGATCATGCAAAAAGTTGGATATGAAGGAAAATGACCAATTGGTAAGTGACAAGAAGCTATTTCAGAACCTATTTGTCCTCACTCACAATCTAAAGAAGATAAATCAGGACTTGGATATCCCAAATCAAAGCAAAAACAACACAATTATCAACATCCAAGGTGGAGAAAGAAAGCAATCCCTAAAGAAGAACCATGGCAAGAAAAGCTACACCAAGCTACAAAAATAGTAGCCAACAAACAAAAACAAGAAGAATATGAGAAACAACGGGAAGAACTTGCAATCAAATGAGAAGAAGAATCTTGCAAACAAGTTCAAGGAATACAAACAAGTGTTGAATCTGATCAAGATATTCCAGAAGCAGTGATAGAATAGATGGCCAAAATCAGAGACATATTAGATATAGTGGTGTAATCCTAGACAATGGTTTAGAGACAGATTCAAATGAATATGAATGGGTCCAGATCTATCATCTGGTATATCAAGTGAAGAAAAGGATGAAGAACAAGCAATTATTACAAATGAAGGCTCATCTTTCACAAAACAAAGAATAGAATTGGAAAGAAGATAAGAAGAAATCATAATTCAAAGGAAAGAGGCATATACAAAACAACAAAAGAAAGAGGATAAAAAAGAACAAGAAGCAACACCACAAGAAACACAAATAGTTATTGATCAAATATCAAAAGATCAACCAAATATCATATTTCTATCAAATGTTGAGCAAGACATACTGACATATGGAAGAACTAATAGATAGTCAAGCAGGATTGACTATTAGTCCTGAAGAAGTTGAGTTCAAGAGAAGACAAAAGATAGAAAAAGAATCCTCTATGTCATGTGCACCAATATGTTGACTTCAAAATACAAATGAATCTATTGAAATTAAACAAGAAGGAACTTGCAGTATTAAAGATGTATGTGTTGATATAATCCATTCATTTGAGGGACAAATGTCAAATGAAGAGTCACTTGATTGTGAATCGCAAAATACCAATCTTGATTTCATTAGAGCTGATTGGAGAGCACTAGGGAGAGACTATCCTCAAGAAAGTTCTATCTATGACATTACCTACTCTATGCCAAATTATGATTATTATGTCATGAACCTTGAATCACCTAACAATGATGATAACTATGACTTACCCCTTCTTCATCCAGAACTAATTGGTTGGCATAACCTAGAAAACCCTTAATTGGATGTCTTTTCCAATGACCATGGCTTAGCCTTATATCATAATTTTGTAGAACCCATAACATCTAATATATCTTCCATCAAAGAATCAAGTAACGCTTCTTGCTGTCAGGAGAATGCCAAACTTTCCAGTAGCAAAATTGAAATAAAAAAAAGAAAAAGACCTAGTGCTAAAAACCATTTCATGGCAACACTAGATCAATCAAGAGGAAAAATAAAGGATGTATCTGAAGGTGAAAACATCATTGAGGCACCAGAAGATGGAAATTTTGACATTCTCCCTGCATATTTTTAAGAGAGATCTGCTATTCTAATAGAGCCAATAGAAGCAATAAAAATTGGCACAACAAAGGATCCCAAGATACTTCATCATGTTGCTGTTGGCAATATAACAAGGATATTGAGAAGGTTGTTGATGATTATGGACATAACTGATTAAAGATGTTTTACTGTCTTGATATTATTATTTTGTCATTGATGTCAAGAAATTGATTTTCTAATTCAGTATGATGTTGCCATATCTTAAGAAATATGATATGAAGATTATAAAGAAGTCTGTAAAGACACAAAAAAGAATATGATGAATAAAGGGATAAGTTATTCAATGGGCAACTCTATCGAGTTAGACAATGATGAGATCTTGATGTTTTAGATTGTTTTAACATCATACATATGCTATAAAATGTAAAGGTTAATACTACACTATGATATCAGGCAAAGAACCTAGTCAGTAAACCCTAAGGTTATCGCAGTCGGTTAATAAAGATAGAATGTCTACCGAGTAAAGTTTAGTATTCACCGAGTTGTAACCAAGCTATAACAGAATGCATTAAATGTTTACATATGATATTTAATGAAAGAAGTTGATGAGTTGGAGCGGATCAATGATTGGCAAGCCGTGGAAGAAGTTTGTTAACAAATCTAAGGCAATGGAAAGTTGGCAAGAAGATCTACAGCTCAGATTGAGCCGCATTACCCTAACACAAGTTCCAAGATGATTGTGCAAGTTCTGAGGTAGGGTAAAACATTTTTTAGATCATAAGATACAATGAACCTAGACAAGATTGAAGATCTAATGGCTATGATTGATTATGGGAAATGTGATCAAGGAGATTAAGCGGTTAGATGATTGTTTATAAATAAGGAACTGTTGATAAACAATGGATGCGGGCAAGTGTATGCATAGGGATGCTACATAGTGATCATCGAGCATAGAAGCTTGAAGACCTGTTGGAATAACAAAGTATTGATACCCAGTAGATAGACAAGAATAGTTCTATGTCTAGATTGTGTTGAACAAATAAGAATCTGCTTTAGCATTTTAGATGTAAAGTTGCAGATAGATTGTATTACTGTTAGCTTGTTTAAGTAACAGGAAATCTCTTAACTGACTGGACTTAACAGTCTTATAAGTAAATCCTCTAACAAGGTGACATTCTAAATGAGTGTTTGAAATCCTTTGATAAGGTCACTTCTAACAAAGTGAAGATCTTAATAGATCTGAGGGAAATCCCTTAACCGGGTCACATCTAGCAATGTGTTTTGTAATCTTTAACAGGATTGGCTTTTAACTGAGCATACTCTAGAAGAGTATATTTCGTAGTGGGTCTGAAATCCCACAGTGGTTTCTCCCTATTTTGGTTTCCACATTAAATCTAGTGTTATGAGGTTTATATTGTTCATATGCTTTTGAGTTTGCATGTTTGACAGTTTTTATTCTATGACTGATATATGTTACCGAGGTTGAATCTGATGTTTTCATTAATGATTAAGTTTGTATGATTCACCCCCCCCCCCTCTCATCTTGTTGGCTATCGGATCTGTACTTATATTAAGTATCATAACTATCAATTGGTATCAGAGCCTTCGACTCTGAAAGGAGAGTTTAAAGGCACTTGAGTTAAAGATCCAAAGATGTATAAGAGGGATGCACCTAAGCTGAATAAGTCAAGTTTCTCTACATGGCAGAAAAGGATGAAGCTACATCTATCAGGAGTTGGAGAATATGCTATATACTATCTAGAGAATGATTTTGTTACACCGAGCACCTATCCATTGACTATGGAAGAGATAAAGGCAAAGCAAGAACACATTCAAGCAATGATTGAAATAACATCTACATTGACCGATTCTGAGTTTAATGATCTAGAAGGCTGCAATGATGCGAAGGCTATGTGGACTAAGCTCATATCTATATATGGAGGAGATGAACATGTTCAAAGAGAAAAAGTTGATAGTCTAAGAGGACAACTTGAATCTATGAGGATGAATGAAGGTGAGAACATAACCCAGTACAGTACAAGACTAAAGGAGATTGTAAATCAAATCAAGGGAGCAGGAGGAACTATTGAAGAAAAGGATGTGACAAGTAAGTTGTTAAGAACCCTTCTACCTGCCTATGCAATCCGAGTCTCTGAAATCAATGAACTGAGGTCTATACCTAACATGCCAGTTTCCTTGGATGCTACTATTGGTAAGCTACATGCATTTGAGTTAGGTAATTTTGATAATAGTGTGTCATCCGTAAATAAAGTTGAATCTGCATTTAGTTCTTTTCATCTAAATGAATCTAATGATTACAATGAAAGAAAGTATAAGTACTTTGGAGGAGATCATAGTGGAGCAAGTGAAAGATTTTGGAAGAACATGGAGGAGGTACACAAACTATATGAAGAAATTAGAAAGCAAGAAGAGTTTGAAGCACTAGTGGCCAAAAGGTTACCGAGAGGCAAAGGTAAGTATAAAGGAAAACTACCTTTGACATGTTTCAATTGTGATAAGATTGGACATATGGCTTCTAACTGTCCTGACAAAGATTTCACTGAAAAGAGAGATTACCGAGATGACAGACGGAAAGATAATCATTACAGAGGTCACCGAGACTTCAAAAGAAGAGATAGAAAGACCTGCTTAATTGCTGATGAGGAATCTGAAGATGATAAATCAGATGAGACTAATATAGAGGAAGTTGTTTATGTGGCTATCAAGGATGGATTAGATGAAGAAAGGTATGAAGAAAAAGCCCTAATATCTCACATAAACACTAATAATTCTTGGATTATAGATAGTGGATGCTCACATCATATGATAGGAGATAAACACAAGTTTGTTATGTTAGAAGATTATGATGGAGGCTATGTTAGATTTGGTAATGATGCACCATGTCCGGTAAGAGGTAAAGGATCCATAACACTTCTTGATAAAGCAAGATGCAATGATGTTTATTGGGTTGAAGGTTTGAAATATAATTTGTTGAGTGTAGCACAACTAAATAACACAGGTTACCGAATAGAATTTCAGAAAGGAATTGTCAAAGTTCATGACAAAAATGGAAAGTTAGCTGCTACCGGGACACAAACAAAAGGTAATACATTTCACCTTGACCCTACTCACAACAAGTGCTTGCATGCAAAGATTGATAACACCTAGTTATGGCATAAAAGGTTTTGTCATGTTAATTTTGATAATTTGATCAAGATAAGTAAGAAGCATAGAGTAAGAGGTCTATCGAGTCTTGAAAAACCTGAGAATGCTATGTGCCGAGGATGCCAAATGGGCAAGATGACAAGATCTAGCTTTACAAGTAAGTCCTACACTTCTAAAGGAATTTTAGATCTTGTACACACTAATCTTTGTGGTCCTATGAAAGTTCAAAGTTATTATGGTGATAAGTATTTCATATTATTTGTGGATGATTATTCAAGGATAATGTCAGTAATGTTTTAAAAAAAAAAATGAGAAGCTTTTCAAATGTTTAAGTGGTACAAGGCTAGAGTTGAAAATGAAACAGGAAGACAACTGAAATGTCTTAGATCAGATAGAGGAGGAGAGTTCACATCTGATGAGTTCAACCTATTTTGCAATGATCATGGTATTAAAAGACAAGTCTCTGCACTGAGGACTCCACAACAGAATGGAATAGCTAAAAGAAGGAACAAATCTATTGTGGATTGTGCTAGAACACTGATGATTGAGAAGAAGGTTCCAAAAAATTTTGGAGAGAAGCAATAAGCACAGTTGTTTACACCTTAAACTGAGTTCAATTAAAGAAAGGTACTTTGAAGACACCTTATAAAACCTGGTATGGCAAGAAACCTAATATAAGTTATTTTAAGATCTTTGGAAGAAAATGCTATGTTCATAAAGATAATAGAAATGGCAAGTTTGATCAGAAAAGTGAAGAAGGAACATTTCTAGGATATTCTTCTAGAAGCAAAGCATTTAAATGTCTGATCAAATCATCTAACAAAATAGTAGAAAGTGCAAATGTGAAAATTGATGAATTTGTAGAAAGAACTAATGATAGGAATTCCAAAGAACCAAAAGACTATGATGAATTTGTCTATGTGCAACCGAAAAGTCCTACCGAGATAACTATTGAAGGAAATAAGGAAGATATCCAGTTACTGAGTGATGAAGAGGATCATACAGAGCCTACCAAGCCTGTATTAGCCAAATATGTTAGAAGACATCATGCACCAAGTCAGATTACAGGAAATAAGGATGATCTAGTGATGACAAGGAACAAACTGAGACAGAACACATATTTGATATCTGAATTTGAACCAAGAATAGTAAAAGAGGCATTCAACAATGAAGATTGGATAAATGTTATGACTGAAGAGATTGATCAAATCAAGAAGAATGACACATGGACACTAGTCCCAAGACCTAAGGAGAAAAATGTAATCGGTACAAAGTGGATCTTCAGAAACAAGCTAAATGAGAAAGGAGAGGTCATTCGGAACAAAGCAAGATTGGTTTGCAAAGGTTATGCCCAAAAAGAAGGAATTGATTATGGTGAGACTTTTGCACATGTTGCCAGACTTGAAGGAGTTAGAACATTGCTGGTATATGCTGCTTTCAAAAACTTCAAGGTATATCAAATGGATGTCAAATCTGCATTTCTGAATGAAATATTAGAAGAAGTTTTCATTGAACAACCTGAAGGATTTGTTGAAGACAATAATAAAGATCAGGTATGTAAATTGAACAAAGCTTTATATCGTTTGAAACAAGCACCGAGAGCATGGTATGAAAGACTGCACTCTTATTTGATTAAGATTGGTTTTATAAGGACAAGTGAGAACAACAACATGTACATGAAGAATGATGAAAATGGAATACTAATCTTAGCCATATTTGTTGATGATATTATATTTTATGGAAATGACTCTTTATGCAAGAACTTTGGTAATGAAATGAGCAAAGAATTTGAGATGTCATTAATCGGTGACTTAAAGTATCTTATAGGCTTACAAATACTGCAAATGAAAAATGAAATTTTCATTACTCAATCCAAATACATAAAGGAAATCTTGAAGAAATTTGGAATGGAAGATTCAAAGCCAGTATGTACTCCTATGACTACAAACTACAAACTATCAAAGAATGATAAATCTGCATCTATTGATGAGACACTCTACCCATCCATGATTGGAAAACTACAATATGTTGTTCACAACAAGCCTGATATAGCACATGCAGTAGGTATTGTTGCAAGATTCTCTGCAGATCCTAAGGAAATACACATCACAGCAATCAAAAGAATTTTCAGATACTTGAAAGGCACTAAAGATTATGGCTTAGTAAATTCGAAAGGAAATGATTTTGATTTGAAAGTCTATATTGATGCTAATTGGGCAGGCAACATTGATGACAAGAAAAGCACAAGTGGAGGAAATTTCTTCTTAGGAGAAAGACTAGTGAGTTGGCTTAGCAAGAAACAAGGATGTGTTTCTCAGTCAGCAACCGAAGTTGAATATGTTGCTGTAGCACTGAATTGTACCAACATTGCATGGATCAAACAATTGTTGGAAGGTATAAATGAGAAAGTTACCAAGCCAGTAACTATATTCTGTGAGAATACTAGTGCCATTAATATTTCAAAGAACCCTGTTATGCACTCTAAGACAAAGCACATATCTATCAAATATCATTATCTTAGAGAAGAAGCTCATGAAAAGAAAGTGGTGTTGGAATATGTTAACACAAAGGAACAAATAGCCGATATCTTCACCAAGCCACTACCAAAGGAAACTTTTGAGTATCTCAGAAGTAAGTTAAGGGTCCTACCCCTATCTCTTACTCAATGACCGAGTTTTGTGAAAGTATCACTTCGATGAATCTATTGAATATCTTTTAGGGAGTTGATGCTGGAGTGATACACTTTAAGAATGCTTTTCTGAAAGTGTACTAGAAAAATATTGGGATAATACAGACAATGATACAGGGAACATGAATTGTAAACAAATGCTCTGATCGAGGCTCAGTTGATACACATCAACAGGAAATAACTTCTTGCAGAAACAACTTATGTTTTAGTTCTTTTTGGCATTGTTGTCAAAGGGGGGAAGACTACCAGGGGGAGAAGACCTACCAAAGGAGGAGAAGACTTGAAAAGATTGAGAGAAAACTAGAAGAGAAGTCTAATGTATGGCGGAGAGCATTTCAGCATTTCAGAATCACAGCAATCTAAATTCTTAATGGTCAAATCAATTGGTTTTGCCATCAATGCCAACGGGAGGGATTATTGGCAATATAACAAGGATATTGAGAAGGTTGTTGATGATTATGGACATAATTGATTAAAGATGTTTTACTATCTTGATATTATTATTTTGTCATTGATGTCAAGAAATTGATTTTCAAATTCAGTATGATGTTGCCATATCTTAAGAAATATGATATGAAGATTATAAAGAAGTCGGTAAAGACACAGAAAAGAATATGATGAATAAAGGGATAAGTTATTCAATGGGAAACTCTACCGAGTCAGACAATGATGAGATCTTGATGTTTTAGATTGTTTTAACATCATACATATGTTGTAAAATGTAAAGGTTAATACTACACTATTTTATCAGGAAAAGAACCTAGTCGATAAACCCTAAGGTTATCACAATAGGTTAATGAAGACAGAATGTCTACCAAGTAAAGCTTAGTATTCACCGAGTTGTAACCAAGCTATAACAGAATGCTTTAAATGTTTACATGTGATATTTAATGAAAGAAGCTGATGAGCTAGAGCAGATCAATGATTGGCAAGCAGTGGAAGAAGTTTGTTAACAAATCTAAGGCAATGGAAAGTTGGCAAGAAGATCTACAGCTCAGATTGAACCGCATTACCCTAACACAAGTTCCAAGATGATTGTGCAAGTTCCGAGGCAGGGTAAAACATTTTTGAGATCGTAAGATACAATGAACCTGGACAAGATTGAAGATTTGATGGCTATGATTGATCATGGGAAATGTGATCAAGGAGATTAAGTGGTTAGATGATTGTTTATAAATAAGGAACTGTTGATAAACAGTGGATGCGGGCAAGTGTATGCACAGGGATGCTACATAGTGATCACCGAGCACAGAAGCTTGAAGACCTGTTGGAATAACAGAGTATTGATGCCCAACAAATAGACAAGAATAGTTCTATGTCTAGATTGTGTTGAACAAATAAGAATCTGCTTTAGCATTTTAGATGTAAAGTTGCAGATAGATTGTATTACTGTTAGCTTGTGAAAGTAACAAGAAATCTCTTAACCGAGTGGACTTAATAGTCTTATAAGTAAATCCTCTAACAAGGTGACATTCTAAATGAGTGTTTGAAATCCTTTGACAAGGTCACTTCTAACAAAGTGAAGATCCTAACAGATCTAAGGGAAATCCCTTAACCAGGTCACATCTAGCAATGTGTTTTGTAATCTTTAACAGGACTGGCTTTTAACTGAGCATACTCTAGAAGAGTATATTTCTTAGTGGGTCCGAAATCCCACAGTGATTTTTCCCTATTTGGGTTTCCACATTAAATTTGGTGTTATGAGGTTTATATTGTTCATATGCTTTTGAGTTTGCATGTTTAACAATTTTTATTCTATGACTGATATATGTTACCGAGGTTGAATCTGATGTTTTCATCAATGATTAAGTTTGTATGATTCACCACCCCTCTCATCTTGTTGGCTATCGGATTTGTACTTATATTAAGTATCAGAACTATCAGTTGCATCATTATCAGATGAGGAAAGGAAAGAATACATAAAATTATTCAAACAAAGATAGATAAATTTTTCTTGGTCCTATGCAGACATGCCAGGACTTGATCTAGATCTTATCATGCATAATCTCAATGTAGATCTAAAAGAAAAACTAGTTAAACAAAAGCTATGGATGATGCATCCACACATCACTGTCCCTGTAAAAGTCGAGCTAAAGAAACTATTGGATGTGGGTTTCATAAGACCCGTTGCCTATCCAGAATGTGTTTCAATCATTGTGCCAGTGTCAAAGCCAAATAAAAGAATAAGATTCTACATCGATTTCAAATATTTGAACAAGGCATGTCCCGAAGATGATTTCCCACAACCCAACATTGATATAATTGTGGACTTATCAGAAGAAAATGTTTTCATTAATTGATGGATTCTTAGGGTACAATCAAATAAGAATTACCCTTGATGATCAAGAAAATACAACATTCACTTGTGCATGGGGTACTTACTGCTGGAATGTTATGCCATTTGGGCTTAAGAAGGCAGGAGCAACTTATCAAAGAGCCATGACAACAATTTTCCATGATATAATGCATACATTTATGGAAGATTATGTAGATGATATACTTGCAAAATCTCATACAAGGAAAGAACATTTGAACATCTTGGGCAAGATCTTTGGCAGGCTTAAACAATATCAGTTAAGATTGAATCCAAAGAAATATGCATTTGGAGTAACCTCTAGAAAAATTCTTGTGTACATTATATCAGCTCATGGAATTGAAGTAGATCGAGAAAAGGTCAAAGCTATCATGGAAATGGAGTCACCTAGAAACATAAGTCAATTGCATTCTCTACAAGGGAGATTGCAATCAATCAAAAGATTTGTCTCACAATTAGCAGATAGATGTCATCCATTCACTCATCTTTTACATAAGAATGTTCCATTCAAATGGGATCAGAAGTGTGAAGAAGCTTTAGTGAAAATTAAAGAACATATGATGAATCATCCAGTACTTGTATCACCGATCAAAGGAGAACCATTGTTTCTTTACATCTCAACAACAAATGTATCACTAGGAGCTCTTTTAGTACAACATGATGAAGAAGGTAAAGAAAGAGCAGTGTATTACATCAATAGAAAACTTGTAGGCTATGAATTGAACTATACATCAGTTGAGAAGACATGCTTAGCAGTTGTACTTGCAACTCAGAAATTGCGACATTATATGTTGACTCATTCTGTGAAACTGATAGCAAAAATAGATCCACTAAAGTATTTGTTGAACAAGTCAACTTTGACAAGCAGACTGGCAAAATGGGTTATGGTACTAAGTGAGTTTGATATAGAATATGTTGATCAAAAAGATATCAAAGGATAGGTCATTGCTGATCAGTTAGCTAAAGCACTCTTACAAGATGACATACCATTGCACATTGAATTTCCTAATGCAAACATTTTGACAATAAGCACAAAGTTTTAGGAGTTGTACTTTGATGGTTCCTATATGCAATATGGATCAAGCACCAAAATTTTGTTCATCATGCCTCAGGGACACACAATTCCAGAATCATATAGACTGTGGTTTCCATGCACAAACAAAAGTGCAGAATATGAAGCATTGACTATTGGGCTCAAAATGGCTATTGAATCGAACATTAAGGAATTACATGTTTATGGTGATTCACAACTTATAATCAACCAAATAAATGATGATTATCAAAATAAGGATGAAAAAATCATACCTTACAAACAGTTAGTAGAAGAGTTTAAAGAACATTTTGAAGAAGTATAATTCACTCATATCCAAGAAATTAGATTAAAGCAGCAGTTTTAATGGCTACAATAGCATCTCTTTCTCTTTTGTAGAATCATAAGAATCAATAACATTATGAATTCCTGGTGGAAGATATCTTGAATCCTACCATTGAATCCCATCATATCCACATGATTTTCCATATATCTGGAACTAATCAATCCTTATATGGCCAAACTTATCAATACTTAAAAGAGAATATCCTTCCTCCTGACCTATACCATAATTAGAGAAGAAATTTTATCTGTCAATCATCCCGCTATACTATTATTGTGGATACTTTATATAGGCAAGGTATAGATATCACTTTATTGAGATGTCTCAAACAAGAAGAATCTGATAAATTTCTTAATGAAGTTCACGCATGTATTTGCGGCACACACTCAAGTGGATTAAGGCTAGCTAAGAAGCTTATTCGTATGGGTTACTATTGGCCTACTATGGAGAGAGATTCATTTACATATGCCAATAAATGCAAACAATGCCAGATCCATGGGAATCTTATCCACACACTAGCACAAGAATTGCATGCTATGGTAGGATCATGGCCATTCTCCCAATGGGGTCTTGATTTGGTAGGTAAGATAAACCCCTCATCCTCTAATGGACATAAGCTCATTATGACTGCTACTAAGTATTTCACTAAATGGATTGAAGCAATACCTTTGATGAAAGTGTCAGGAAAACAAATATCATCATTCATCTTGAATTATATAATCTGTCACTATGGATTCTCTATGACCATTATCATTGATAATGGATGACCATTTAAGAATCAAGATGTGAAGGAACTATGTGAGAAATTCCATATCCAACATAGTTTTTCTACACCATATTATCCACAGGGAAATGGTCAAATTGAGGCATCAAATAAAACAATCTTGAAAATCCTGAAGAAAACAGTCAATGAAGTTGTTAAAGACTAGCACATTTAGCTAAATCCTACTCTTTGGGCATACTGAACCATCATTCGCACACCAATCGGGCAACTCCATATTTCTTAGTCTATGGATCAGAAGCCATATTACCAGTAGAAGTAGAGATACCTTCTCTATGAGTTTCCTTGAAAGTTCTTATACTAGAACAAGAACAACGAGTTTGTAGACTTCAAGAACTTGAGCCGATTTAGGAACGTCACCAAAATGCAACAGATCATCTAAAGGCATATCAATAGAGAATGGAAAGAATTTATAATCACAAATTCAAGCCACACATTTTTTAGATTGGAGATATAGTTCTAAGGGAGAATCCGAGAAATCGGCAAGACCGAGAAAAGATGGGAAAATTTGAAGAAAATTGGTTATGTCATTGTTATAGTAGTAGCATATGGCTTAGGAGCATACAAGTTATCTACCCCTGAAGTTGATTGGTTTGATGAACCTATCAATTCCATCCATTTAAAAAAATTCTATGCTTGATATATAAAGTCCTAAAGAAATCAGTAAAAATCAGAAAAGCAGAAAATCCCTAAAAAGCATAAAACAACAAAAACAAAAGAAAAAAATCAAAATATGGAAAAAATGCAATAAATTTAGACAGTGAAAACCTGGTAAATAGGTGCTATCTAAAGTGAGTTCTTCCATCTATGAGATCACTTCACACACCTATTCACTCCATCCTATCACATCTATCACTTCCATCTAACCGAGCTCATCCATTTTATTTTTTTCATCCATTTCTTTGAACCATTAGCAGGAAATATGCACCTTACCAACAATTATCAATCTTTGACATACTTATCATAGTCATTGTCTTAGATTTTATCAGAATCAATCATATTTGCATTTTATCCCACCATGGTTTGGATCATTCTTCATACATCCATAATAAAGTGTTGTTTCCATTGGGGGTAAAATCCTAATTCCTTTTGCTAACTTGATTTTTTAAATCTTTGAAAATCTAAAACATTCGGAAAACTTAGAAAAACCAAAAACATCTAGGATTTTGAAAAATGATAACAAGAAACAAAGCAATGAAGATCAAGGCCTTTTATAACAACTTAATCATGAAACTCAGGATACGAAGAATCAACCAACAAGTAATAAAGGATTATCAATTATCATTCATCAAGATGATTATATCAGTTAATAACCATGAGAACATGTGCATGACATACAAGATTCAATGTTTATATCTTGATTTTATTGCTAATCATGTACTCTATGCGACTCAAGGATGTCCATGACTAGAGAAGCTATGATGGGGCATGATTATTTTCTTTGTTTGTCATCTATGGTTTATCTCTTATTAAGGTATGTACTTGTCGAAGGATATGATTGGAAAAAGATCAAGGAGGACATTCTGAGTCATGCATGAAAGGGGATAATCCTTCTCTTATCTGGAAGAAATACTCAGGTCAACTTGATTCATTATATCAAGTTGCTTGTATAAACTTGCTATATCAAAATCTATGTAAGAAATACTCAGGTCAACTTGAATCATTATGTCAAGTTGCTTGTATTTTATTATAATATTTTAAAGCTCAATTATGAAATCATACACTGCTATAAGATAGCATATGAAGAATGGAAGTATCATTTTAGTTATATCATTTTTAGATTAGCTCACTATTCATTTGCATTATAAGCATTTCATTTCATTCAAAGATCAATGGTTAAAAAAAAAGATTGAGTATACTTGGACAAACAAAAACAATTTGCATTTGATCATTTTAGGTTCATTCATTTCATTTAGTTGCATTCAATCACTGCATTAGTTTGCATTTCATTAAGTGCATTTCATTAATCATGTAGTATATCATTATTATTTGCATTAGGATCATTATCATTTTAAGTTCATTTTTTACCATTAAAGTCATTTAGTTTCATCTTTGCACTTATATTCATTCATCATAATTATAAGCATTACATATAAGCATCCATCACATAATTTTTATCAAGCATTTGCATTTAAATCATCAAAATAAAAAAACATCCATTTAGATCATTTGCATTTTCAAATCATTATATGCATAAAAAAAATCAACATTCATTTGCATTCTCATATAGGTCATTGCATTTGCATCATTTATGTAAATCATATCATTTAAGTAAGTAACCATTAAAGTGCATCCATGATCATCAAAAATCAAAAATCAAATGCATTTTTATTTCATCATCATTGCATCATATAGAACATCATCATCACGAAAATAAAGGAAAGAAAAGATCATCAAAATATAATATATGAATCAATGCATATAGCTCATCATCATATAGAGTAGCATGCATAATAAACCAAAGATCATCATATAGATTCCATGTCTGCATATAGATCATCACAAAACAATAAAAAGTCCAAGTATGCAATGATATCAAGTCAATAATAAAATACAAGTTCCTCATCAATATAAATCACATCTACAAGTCAAGGTTGTCCTGTGCCACTACCACCTGACTACATCTATTTTTGTGGCTGTGGGCGAGAAGAACCTCCAGATGGTTGTCCCCCCCGATCACCACTCCTTTGAGGAGGTCCCATGACACCACTGCTACTAGTATCCATCCTCACGGTAGTATGATAGTTGCGTTCTCTTTGGTTCTCTGCGACTAAATCCTCATATAATCGTCGCTAATGTGTTGTCTCCTTCCCAACCCAAAATAGTGCTCTAATGATACTAGCTGAGAGAGTGCCAGATCAACTTGCTGAATGTGATCAAGAAGGGCCTGAGTATCTTGTTGTCTCCTGACAGTCCTATCTCTCTCTGTCATAAGTGTCTTCACCTGTGCCCTAAGTTGATCTATTTGTGCTCTGAGATCATCCAAGGTCTCCTTCTCTGGCACATACTGCTAAGGAACATGATCCTGAATCCCCTCATCTCCACCTACTGGAATATCAACCTGAGTAGCCCTCAAGACACATCATCTAATGAGAGGAACATGATACTCTGAATCCTCCTCCTCTCTGCCACAAGCTACAATAACGATAGGACTTACCTGAATTTGACCAAAATCAATGCCTCCCACGGCCCATATACAATCCAGTGCTCCTACCTCCTCTTGTAGAGGGTAATCCTCTCACTAATCTCATACCTACCCTACCTGTATCCCTCCTAATCCATCCTGCATCTCTCCCTCCCATGGGAAGTGGTCTCCCAACCCTGCCAACCAGTCCAAAAGGTCCTCCATGGACTCTCCATCTAGGTCTCCTACCGCCTCCATCTCTAGCCTCTCGAGAAGCTCTAAGTTCTTGTCTCCCTCTCCATCTCCTAAGGATGGGATCATTTGAATCATCCTCCTCATCTCTTGAGCTTGGAGGAGGGTATGTTGGATCATTAATACGAGGAAAAGGGTGTGCAAGCATGTACTGAGCATAATCTGCAGTCACCCTAGGATCTAAAATGCGTAATGTCAAATCATAAGCTACCATAGGAGTAGCCAAAAACTCTACATGTGCTATCTCAAAAGACAAAGAAGGTCCTCAATCTTGCCTATCCTTGTACCGTTGTGTATACATGGTGACACTAGTGGACATGTGTTGAATGATACCAAACTATCTCAAAACACGGTGAATCAACTATCGCTCAACAATGTATGGATTATGACCAATCATATATCTACTCTGTAGAATATATGGTAATGTTCACGCATCATCCATCCATGGCTCATAATCAATATAAGGTCTCTAAATGATGTTATCCAGTGAATCTAAAACCCAACGCCAATACTCCGTCTTAGCAAGCTTATGCTGAGTAAGGATACCTGCATATAAATAAGCATATGGCTACCTATCACCATGAACTCTATGATGGATAGGCCGAGTAACAACAATGTGCTCCCAACACCAGATCTGTAAAAGTGTACATCTTGTAAAAAAACTAGCACCATCATCAAAGACAACCTGATGAAGATCATGATACAAATGAGCCAGCATGCAAACACCCAACGCATATCGAGTCAGATGTTGCATCATGCTCTGTAGAATCTCACCCCAACCAACAACGAAACCTCTAGATCTCTTGTCTAGATAGATGAATCTACCAATCAATCCTGCAAGAATAACTAGGAGAGTCTCATAGTACATGATCATATCCTCCCATCAGATCTCTCCTTTGGAAATGCTCTCATCATGAAATATGGCTCTCCAAGCGTTTATCCCTCCAAGATCTTAAAAATCATACTAGACTAACTCACAAGTCATAGGGATGAGTAGAATCCTGTAGACATCCTCGAGTGTAACATTGATCTCACTAGTGGGAAGGTGGAAAGTGTTATGCTTGCTATGCCATCCCTCTACTAAGGTAGCCAACAAATCTCTATTATGGGTTTAATATCAGACATGTATAACAAATGGCGTAATCCACAAGAATCTATATGTCTAATCTCAGCTTGTGTAAGCTCTAACACTAAATGGCACATGGCTAGGAATTTTTCCTGACACTGGAGAACATCAAACTTCTCCTCTTTAACAAAAGAATTTGATCTCTATCAATTATCTATCTATCAAATCCAAAGAGATCACTAATATATCAAAATATCAATCACATCAACAACTGATTAAATTCTTTCTACAAAGAAAATCAGGCTATCAAATCAATTTTAAAATCCACACAAATGATTTTTTTATCAATCACTGAGTTCAATCAAACTCTATTATGTTCTTCATCAAAGACTGATTCAGTCTCTTAGAGCTAATCCATCAATCTATCAATCAAATCAATCAATCATTTATCCTATCAATCAAATTTATCAAATTTTCTATCAATCGGACATCAATTGAATACCTATCTATCACATTTGTGCATCAAAATGCCTAAATCAAATCATCTCACTGAATTTTAACATGGACAAAATCAAACAAATTCATCTACAGAAAATGCACTATTCTTCAAGACAAAAGTGCTATTCTATTGACCATAGGCGCTAAATCTTACAAAAGCGCTAACCTTTTTAGCATATGTGCTAACGCACAAGTCAAAAGCACTAGCCTTTTTAACATATGTGCAAACACATGGATCAAAAGCAAGAAACAATTAAAAGCGCTAACATTTTAAACAAAAGCAGTAACGAAACACTCAAATGTGCTAAATTAACAAAAGTGAAAACCTAAAATGCATATGCACAAACCTACGGAGCAAAAGCACTAAAACGCAAAGGCAAAAATTGAAAATTAAAAACAAACCCTAGAACGTGCCGAAAAACAAGGAAATTGGTACAAAAAGTTGCAAACAAGCTTGGGATAAGGTACATACCGGATAGCCATACTCACAAGGTCACTAATAATGTCATACATGCTCAAATTGATGGTTCTCGAATGGGATAACCATTTTGCCAACTCAGCAAGAAAATTCTTTTCACTCCACAAGATGACAAGGATGAAAATGAGAATAAAATTAACCTAGGTTAATTTTATAATTACCATTTGAAAGGGTAATTAATGCTTTTAAGTGGGGCAATTTTATTTATTTTTCACAAATAAATTTAATTAAAGGACCTTTTCAATTATCGTGAGATCAATCCCTTATCCAAATTTTTCAACAATTTCATGATCAGTCTCTCGAGGGGGCACACAATCGGGATTTTTATCTCCATCAAGCGCATTATCGAGACTTGATTTAATCTTTGAAACAATGTTGTCTCAACATCATTTCAAAGAGGGGCAAAATGTATACACATAAAAATGGCTATGAGCAATTACATAAATATTTTATATTTATTTAATAATTATTCTTCTATTAAATAGTTAATTTGAAAAGATTAAATTGTTTAATTCATTTCATGTCCTTCTATTAATTAATTCAGTTATCCTTTTCTTCTAATCAATCAATTAAATATCTAATATTTAATGGTTATTCTTCTATCCTATAGTCTAAAATATTAAATAATTTCTTAAAATTATTTAATCCCTTTTCCAACTCACCTTCCATCTCCACTTCATCTTTCCTTTGCCAACTCATCCATCATGTGGCTAAATTAATTCAACAAAATTAAAATAAATAAAAAATTTATTAGCTACTTATCTCCAACTTCCAGAATAAATGAAATATTGTGTACGTACACATATTTCCTAACTTTATTCTATATTCTCTCCAACAACCCTATTTCTTAGGAGGACTTGAGTCCACTTGTCCTCTCATTCCTACATCTTCTCCAACTATCCTCTATCCTCTCAAGTATTCAACTCAGTGAAGGTGAGATGAGTGACACTTGTCTTCTCCTTCCCCCTTTCTCTCAACCTTTAGCTTCTTGCTCATAGCCATCCAATTTAAAAGATTCAATCATGACCGTTGATCTCTGCCACCTAAGCTCATGCACTCAAAAATCTATAAAAAGAGGTCTCTTAAGAAATTTTGAAACTAATTGACTAATAGTTAATCATATAGTCATTCTAGGAGTCTTCATTTTGCATCCGTGAGTTTGATTTTTTGAAGAATATAGAATTTTAGATTTTTTGAGCATAAATCATTTTCATAGCATTTTAGCTTAATATCATTTGCATATCATAGTATCAGTTAACTATCAGTCCATTCATCATATGCCATCTTGGAAGCTACTAGTGCTTGTCTGAGAGCAAATCATCTGCAATCATGAATAGTGGAGTTAGGACACAATTAGCCTTAAATCATGAAGGTAATAATGTTTTTATTTTATATTCATTTCATGTAGTTTCATTGGTTGAGTTTGGATTTCCTGTAGTATTTCCTTTGTATTTTGTGAAGCTAATATGTTGCAAATAGGATTCTGAAGATGAAATTTAAGTCGACACAACTATTATAGATATCTAAAAGGTTTGCATAACTGTCCTCTGAAGGTTAGTGTAGGAAGTTGTTTGGGTCCCTTAACATCCTTTCAATATACTATATAATTTTTTCCCTAAATTGTATAAAGTAAAATTGGAATAATATTAATGTTCATCATATCATACACATGGAATAATTTTCTTGTCTCAATGTAGGCAGTGCATGTGTTACCATTGAATAAAACTAAAAAATGTTTATAGCAAAGGAGGAACAAAAGGAGTAGTGGGAAAGAAAACACATTATATTCAATAGGTAGTTACAAAAAGACAAAATTATAGTCTTTGGACAAAATTGAATTATGATAGAGCATCTAAAGGAAACCCTAGGTAATCAAGAGTATAGGTATCATTAGAGATTTAAAAAGAAACTTAGTTGTTGCTAATTCAAATAAATTTAAGGATAGAACAAATAATGAGTCTGAGGTAAAAGAAATTTAAGGATAGATGAACTAATGATGTCAGGGTACAAACGGTCATGCTGGTATTAGAAATACGTCATCAATTTAGAATAAGGAGTTTTGATATCAATTTGGAATAAGTTAATTGAGTCATTGATTACTTAGAAAACAATGTCACAATCATCAACAAGGATTAGATAATTAGAAATAATGTTAAACCATTGGATGAATTACATTTCCACATTGATAATTATGGATAATTTTTATGCCACTTCTCAAGAGGAGAGAATGTGGCTGATATAGGAGTACATAATAATGATAGCATTATAGTTTAAGTGATGTTAGAGATGGAGAGATATTTTCTAACATGCACATCATGATAGATGTGGGAAGATTCCACATCAGATACTCATACTTACAATATAATGAGAAGGAAACGTCTAAACAAAATGATTTGGAAACTAAATGTATATATAGTGCATAATCCTCTACTACTAGCGACTATAGAAACAATGATACAAGTGCTCATTTAACAAATGACTCTAACCAAATGGAATTTATTAGGATAATCTCTAAATTATGTCTTACAAGGTTTTATTCACTTTTTTTCATTCAATGAATCCTTGAGGATAAATTGTTCATGTTACAAAACATAGGTATCAAGTCAATTCTAACATTCCGTCCATGTTTGTGGGTGTCCTAATATATTAGGATGAGGATAAGGATATTGCAAGAACCATGGCCAACTTGATGATTAATAAGAACTTGAACTTGAAGGTCTTAATGATACTCTTTAGGTTGCAACTCTTGTATTGGGACTACCTTTAAGGAATGACACACCTATGACTAATGGATATTTGATAGTTTAGTGGATTTGTTTTTAATATTTTCCAATAATCCACTACTAGAGCCTAGAAGAAAGAAGACAGTGAAGGTGGTACATGTCCAAAAATAGGTTGTAGGCCTTAGTGACGAAACAATAATTGAATGCATGATCTCCTCATTCATCAATAACATACAGGATGAAGATTAATAATTTAAGAAAATTTAATAACATATACATTGGATAATATTTTTAATAGTTCATAAGCTTATGTAAATTTTTAGCATTTTGTTTACAAGCCAGTAGATGAAGATACTATTATTTCATAGTCTAGTTTACGCCAAAAAAATAATGTAATATTTTATATTTTAATAAAAAGGGAGCAATCACCAAGATCTTAGTTTACTTAAAAGAAAAAGATAAATTATGTAATCCTACCCAAATGTACAAAAAATAAGTGATTTTGTGTTCAATTATTAGATAAATTATTTTGTATTTTATGACATCGCAATAAAATACATTAGATATATTTGTTGATGTGGATGTAAATCCTTCAACTTTAAGTGTTTCAAAATGATTACTTATAACTTTGAGGGGTACAAAGTTAAAGTGTGATAAGTTTTTGAATCTTTTTCCTAAATTATATGAAGTGGAATTGAGAATAATATTAAAATTCATCATAACACATGCCTATAGAATATTTTTTAATTGTATGAGAATAAATAAGAAAAGAACTTTTCAACCCATCTTTTCAAAATCTTCTTGTTTTAATTTAATATTGTTTACCTGAACTTTGAAATCAATGAAAAATTTAATAATAATGTATTGATACTTTCAACCTCCTATTGCACGTCAACCCTATATTATAAACATGACATATTGCTAACTAGTTGATATTCTCTATCTATAAATGTAGATGTCTAAAGGAACTTGTGGAGCACCTTCTTTGTATAATACATAGGTGAAATTTCTTGCAACATTTTTCTAAATAATTGATGAATTATCTTGTAGTGTCATAAATTGTATCCCTTTACAATTTTGCACTCTATTTGGCACCTACTTTAGTGTATTTTTTCCTAAATCATTTTAAGCCTATTTGGGCCCTATTCCACATTGAATTTTCAATATTAATTCTATAATTTTTAAATCATTATCAAATCCTAAGATTAGGAATAAATCTACAATCACAAGCCTCAACACTTGTGTTTCCCTTTCAAAGAGTTTATTTTGATGGAACTAGGACACCCAACACATGTGTACCCTAGGTCAAAATATTTTTCAAAAATTTAAATATTTGAATTGTCGACCTTCACAATTTGAAATCTAGTATCGATCTTTGCAGTTGATCATTTTATATTTCTTTTATCAAAAATACATTGTGATCCCTATATAAAGCACTTCCTCTATCATTCAAAAGGTCTAGGATTTTTTAAGAGCAAGCATTCTCCAATTCAATTCAATTCAATTCAATCAAAATTTTTTGAGAGATAGTAGACTCTAGCATTCAACATTAAAGTGTGATTTAATGTTTGTCATTTGTGTTTATCATATTATTGCATTAACACTTCCAAGAGTTGTTTAAAGAGAATTGCATCAC